>NC_057808.1:293528199-293720704 GCF_018294505.1 Triticum aestivum | reverse complement strand
TACACAACCCCTTTTTCCACTCTGTTACCAAATGTATTTACCTCACACACCCGCCATTGCACCCCATGCCGAGCTCTCTCTCTCTCCCCCCTCTCCCTCTCACCCTCTCGCGCTAAATACATGCATTGCCTATCTAGCCCCCCAACCTCTCGTGCGCACGCACGCACGTTGTATATCTAGGTCACTCCCTCGAGACTGTCTCACTCTTTCTTCCGCACGGCGGGCCACACTCGCTCAATCTTGCTCTCTTTATCTGAGTCTCGTTTAACCTCGTTTTCTTTCACACACAAATGATATATCTCCCTGTTCGGGCCTCGATCGACACACTCTATACTCTCTCACGCAGATTGTCTATCTAGGTCAGTCCATCCAAGCCGCCACCACTCTTTCGACCTCATGGTGGGCCACGCTCACTCAATCTCTCTCTCTCTCTCTCTCTCCGTATGTCTCGATTGACCTCGCTCTTTCTCGGAAAAAAACGATATATACCATGTTTGAGCCCAATTCGACCTATTCACATTGTATACTCTCTCACGCACATCATCTATCTAGGTCACTCTCTCCAACCCGTCTCACTCTTTCGATCGCACGGTGACCCTATGTGATCAGTTGACCTTGCTTCCTCCCACGCACAAAATATATCTTCACGTCTGTGACTGGATCATCTCTCAAGCTCTATCTTACAGCCCTCACCCTTGCCAAAAAGCTCAATCGGACAATATCTCTCCAGAGCATATATATTTGTTCAATGAATGTTGGACCACACTCACTTTGTCTCTCTATCTATATGTCTCTTGATTGACCTTGCTTTCTCACACCGTATCTTCCACGCGTTGAAGCTACTACCTCTCCATCCCTCGCAAAGCCGGAGCTATTTACATTGCGAGGGGCACTCCAACCTTGGATTAATTTGTGTAGGCATTTATTCCGATCGGTTTAGATTATATTTTCGTAGCATTCGGCCCACAACTACTCCAAACACCGTTGCAACCCACGCAACTCCCCTAGTTGATTTCCCTCTGGCTCGGTCATCGCTCTCTCGCACGTCCTTTCTCGCCTTCAACGTCGCACCATGGTATTATTGAAAAAACTATGCTGTTCTCTTTAATTATTATAAATAAGCTACAAAACTACACACTGGTAGTCCACTTGGAATGGAACAAATTTTGACCCACAAATTAAAGTGCTACAAACTGCACACCGAGGGGCCCACATGTCATGAAACAAATTTGGACCCATATACAAATTAAAAAATAAATGACGAGGATCGAACATGCGACCGGGCCTTCAAGCCGCACGTCAATAGGCAACATACGTAGAATAGCAATGTTTGTTGTACCCTCTTTGTTCACATAATGTTTTTATATTACCACAGCCTAATTAATGGATAACATGTAATATTATTTTTAGTACTATTCACCTTCACTTACTGGTGGGTTCCATGTGTGCTCTCTCTCTCCTCCCCTTCTGCGTTTAGACGCACGGGCAAATAGGAAGAACTCGCGGGCGATGTTGCCGTTGACCATATCTGGACGCGTTCACAAGTCACGGCACCAGTTTCACGTACTAGCAGCACTAGTCAGTGTGTATGTGCAATGCACGTTAATTTGGAAGTATATTAAGTGCATGCGGATATTAACTACTAGGATATTATTTGCGTGTTGTCATGTGATTGGCACTATTTTTGGCATGAAATTAACTGCACGCTAAACGTGTTGAGCGCTCGACATTGAAGCAGTCTAGGTCGTTGGATGACAAGGAATACATGTGGCTTGATGACGTTTTATATTTAATTTGATACGGCTCTAGCAAAACATTCAATCGATCAAACCATACATTTCGTTCAGTCTGACTCCGACTTTAAATTATACGACGATCGATATAAAATAAACGGAAATGATAAACGTTCGGATTTTAAGCATGGCAATCCGAACGTTTTTCATGGCAAATTTAGATTACGCGGCGGCGGCAGGGCGTCTCGCGGTGGGAAGCGGCTCCTCTGCCGTGCTCTGTGTGTCGTCGGGCCACTGACCGACGGCGACGGCGGCGTCTTGCGCCATTGTTGGCGTACTCCTGGACGTTGGCCTAGCTTCAAGGAAGGCCAAAATGTTCTGGACTTTGGAGCGAGTCAACTGGCGGGAGGAGGCGACTGGCGTTGGTGCAAGGAAGCGGTCGACGGCAGACATCCATGCCGCTAAGGGGGGCACTGGCACCCGCGCGGGGACAAGCGCTGTCAACGGCGTGGCGGAGACATTCGTGTGCATGGGCACCAGCACGGGCACGCACATCAGTGCATGCACTGGCAGGTGCACGGGCATCGGCATGGGCGTGCGCGTCAGTGCACGCGCAGGCGCATGCGCTGGCACGTGCACGGGCGCGTGAAAGTCGGCGGGGACCTCGTGGAACCCCGTGGGATCAAGCTCGGCGACAATGTGCGGCTCCCAGCCCATCAATGCCACGGGGATGGGCGCTAGCGCAGTCGGGGCGACGGGAGCCGGAACAGGAGCGGGGACAGGCGCGGCGTCTTCCCGCAAGGCCAGTTCAAGCTCGTCCCAAAGCGCCTTATGTTCTTGAGACTCCGGCTGGGTGTCTTCCTCAGGAAACTGGAACACTAAGGGCAGACCATCGTGATGCGGCATGGCGTACGTTTAGGTCAGGCCAGTTGGACGTAGACGACAGGAGAATCGGAGAGGAAGAGAGAGGATTGTAGCGATACCGGGTAGTGCGTGGTTGATTTTAAACTGCGGCGCTGGTGACATTAAAAGTGGGAGCAGTTGGGACGACTATGGGCGGCGGAGCCTGGTCAAAGGGCTCGCCTCCCGGTGAGCCTGCACAGCGGTCTGCTCGCACGCCTCCCTGACAGCCGGCGCATCGGTCTGCTCGCACGCCTCCCAGCGACTCACACGCTTGCTCGGACGGCACCTGCCGATGAGAAGCAGGGACTCGTGGCGGCACGTAAACGCCCACGGTTTCAATAGTGAAAGCGTTCGCCTTAACGTGACAGGTCTTTGTTCCAAAATACCTTGGCTCTTCATTTGTGCAACTTGTCATAAGCAGCTTGTCTCAAATTGAAGAAAAAACTTACGAAGTAATATTTGTGTCATATCATGTGACCATGCTTAGTTTCAAGAATTTATGCTCACTTTTGGATTTTATGAAATTTAAGATCCAGGATTCGAAACAATATCATGACCTGCATCATGCAATAAATTTTCAAGCCGTACATCTGTCCTATTTATTTCTTAAGAAAGGATTTGGTCAAACATTTTTCTTAGTTAGACTTCAGACAAGTTATATATGCAGACTAAAAGGATAATCCCTCCGTACCAGTGCATTGCCTGATATATTAACTCAAGTACTAGGCACGAACAAACGGGCTCAATTAGTGCTCATCCTGGTGTAGTAGTAGTAGTACTAGGCAATGCATTGCAAGTTGACGGGTGCCTTGGACGAGGGCGCTGCCGTACCGAGGGAATTGAACCCGTGCTCGGCACGGTAGGTAACGTTGTCTAGTTACTAAAGCATCCCTCTGTTGTTCATCGGTAGTCATTATGGATCGGGGACATGAGGGGAATTTCCTAGGGCTGGAATTTCTGGCCGCCAGATATTTCGACTTGAAACGCTGAGGCTCGACTGGTTGGGGTTGCCTAATATGTGTACCACGCACGCCACCGGGAAGGACACGAGCCTGGTTTTTTTTAGGATCAACACGAGCCAAGGTCTGGCTGGTACGTCGTTGGGTCCTACCATTCGAGAATACGAAAGGAACCTTTTAAATTGCCCCGAACGAATCTATGCTGTATTACAATACCCATATTTTCCTTGCAAATACTAATCTCAACGTGGTAACTGATTTTATGACAAGTTGTTGAATTAGAGTGAGTTCTGATATAGTGATCTCAACGTGGATTTCACATTCATGGTATCCCTAGTAAGTTCCAATGCAAATTCAAATTTAAAAGATGAACAATATGGAAGTGAGAAAACTTTGTATGTATCAAGCATATGACCACACACACCACACACACACACAGACACACACACACGAACACAACAACAATCCAATAAGTATAGTGCATCTATTTTTCCAAACCATGCATGTATGACATGAATTCAAAAATACTCCTTCTATTCCTAAATATTAGTCTTTTAGAGAGTTCAACAAGTGACTACATACGGAGCAAAATGAGTGAATCTAGACTCTAAAATATGTCTATATACATCCGTATGTGCCAGTCCATTTGAAGCCTCTAAAACACTACTAGGAAAGGGCTATAGATGGAATGGCCACTATGGGCGCACACCAGACATGTGGTGTGCCATTGCTATATAGCAATGGCGCACCATGTGCTGGTGCGCCATTAGTGTGAAAGACCACTAATGGCGCACCAGACAAATGGTGCGCCATTAGTAACAAAATTTTTTTTGCCAGACATACTAATGGCGCACCAGGACATAGTGCGCCATTACTAGTTATACTAGTAATGGCGCACCAGCAACATAGTGCGCCACTAAAATATTTTTTTATTTTTTACTTTTTTTGCAAAACTACTAATGGCGCACCTGGTGCAGTGCGCCATTACTAGTTTAAGCTAGTAATGGCGCACTGCTCCCCGTGCGCCATTAGTGTATATTTCATGGACACTTGATCTCGATCCCCCTTCCATCTCGATCGCTATCCCACCTCGCCAGACCCGTCCCCCTCGCCGCCGAGCACCCCCTGCCACCTCTACCCCGCTCCACCGGGCGCCGCCGCCGACCCCCCGCACCCTCCCCCGCTCCACCGCCGCCGACACCCACCGCACCCTCCCTGCTCCACCGCCGCCGCCGACGACCCACCGCACCCTCCCCCGCTCCAGCGCCGCCGACGACCACCGCACCCTAGCTCCCCTGCTCCACCGCCGCCGATGACCCACCGCACCCTCCCCGGCCCGCTCCACCGGCCGCCGACGACCCCCTGCACCCTCTCCGGCCTGGCTCCACCGTCACAAATGAATGCTATAGCAATTCTCCCTCTCCCTCGCCAGTTCCCCTTCGTCCCTCTCCCCCCGCGCCAGTTCCTCTCCGTCCGGCTCCCAATCCGCGCCCGCCGCCTCCCTCTCCCCATCCTCCCCTCCGACACCCACCCCACTCTCGCCGAGCAGCGCCGCAGGGCCGACACCAACTTCGCCCTCGCCTGCGCGCGCCGCAACCTCCGCCTCGCATTCAACAGCTACACATTCTACACCGAGGACAAGGACATGAAGAGCGATGGTTATCAGAACTCCGGGGTAATGATGGAATCCTACACCGGTAACGACAAGGACATAGCACCCCCCCCCCCCCCGCAACCCCGACGACCCACCGCACCTCCCCCGCTCCACCGCCGCCGAGCACCCCCCGCACCCTCTCCCCCGCACCCTGTTTTTTATAAAAATTATTACTGTTTTTATAAAAAATATTACTGTTATGATTAAACAAGTTTCAACATATTTAAACTCAAATAAATATCAAACAGCATTTTAAATGCATTTTTTATAAAATTATTACTGTTTTTATAAAAAAAATTACTGTTATGATTTAAACAAGTTTGAACATATTTTAAACACAAATAAATATCAAACAGCATTTTAAATGCATAAAAAAAATTGGAGCCTGGGAATCGAACCCAGGACCTCCTAGTGTGTGTGCTGCGTGCTGACCAATCGGGCTAGTGGGCGTGTTCTGATGGAGATAGGGTTAGGTGGGATATAACCTGACCAGTCGGGCTGTAAATAAAACAAAATTCTAATGGCCGCACCAGGGGGAGGTGCGCCATTAGAATCGACGTACTTATGGCGCACCAGGGGGAGGTGCGCCATTAGAATTTTATACTTGTTCCCCTCGCACTGTCGCCTCGCCTCCCTCCCTCGCTCACCAGATCCCCCACTCCTCGACCCCAACCGTACGCCGCCGCCCCTTGCTCCGCCCCCCTCCGTCCGCCGTGCCTGCACGCCGTCGGTGACGCCGCCGCCGCTGTGGTCTTGCGCTGCCTCGACGCCGCCGCCCCGACCCCCGCGGGACTCCACCCCCGCCACCCCCGCGCCCCCCGAACGGATCGGCCGAGCGCGCGCCGCCCGCTCCTTTCCTCTCCTCCTCCCTCCGACGAGCGAGGGCCTCCTCCAGCCCCTGCAGCAGCCGGCGAGCGCGGCCCCGACGCGCCCATCCCGCCTTTCAAGTTCAAGTTCAGCACTTTCATATGGTATCTCCAGTTCTGAAAAGTAGATTCATTTTGTATCTCAAGCAAGTCTCATTTCTCATTATCATAAGGAGTATAGGCAATATTTACAGAGCTTCACTTGGTCCAAATCAGAACCTATAATGCCCACATCAATTTGTTAGTTTATGTTCCAGCTTGACAGTTTGTTTGTTGAAAGCAGTGATGTTGTTAGTTTAAAGGGAGCAAGCTTTGCTGCCCATGAAATCTGTTACTCTTTAGGTCCTGGCCATGTTTGGCATGAATAACCTCCAGATAATTAATTATTGTTTGAGTAATAATAAAAAGTAGAAGTGTGATTTAGAGACGAAACCTTCGAGGAGTGACAAACCTTCGAGGTCCCTGCCAAGACCTGCCAAGACACTCAGTAACATAGCATTTAACACCAGACAAAACCTTCGAGGAGTGACAAACATGGCTTGCACTGTTGCACAAGGTGGCAAACACCACTTACTAAAAATATATCAAGCAGAAAACAGATTCATTCAAACAAGTCCCTCACTCAAAAATATATCAAGCAGAAAACACCAGACAAAATTCATGTAGCTCCATTCAAACAAGACCCTCACTCAAAAAAGTTTCAAATGTAGCCTCTCAGATTTGCTGCATTTGTGGCATCGGTTTGGGACACTTCGTGGAGTTGTGCTGCACAATTAACTTCATGGAGAACATTAGAATTTGTGTTTAGTGAAGTAGTTAGTGTACTGTACTTGCAATAGTTTGCTTGGTCTTTCTTTGGTTTAAGTTAAGTTATTGTCAGATTTTCCTCTCCATTGCTCTGAGTGGTGCTTGTGTTTCTACTTGCAGAAATGTACCATGAGTGGTACAATCTAATTTACTACTGCTGCTATATACATCAATGCTTTACTACTAGCCCTTGAGTGGTGCTTGTGCTTCTACTTGCAGAAATGTACAACTTGGGAATTTTGTCAGCTTGTGATGCTGCTGCTGTACCCTGAGAAGCCCTTGAGTTTGCCGAAATGTCGATTGACTTCCGTTCCGGCAAATTCGGGTACTCCATATGTCCTATTTTCAGCAAAGGTCATGCTGAAATTTTCCGTGAATTTTAGCATGACTTTGCTAAAAATAGGACATATGGGGCACTTGCGACTAATGCATGGGCCGGGGTATCTTAGTACTTAATTAAGTAGGATCAACTGCCCCTTTATTCTTGCTGCATTAAACCATAGGTGGCAATAGAGCCAAGTGATTAGGCCCAACTTAGAATTCTCCTTCCCTTTTCTTGATAGGGTGTATTATTAGAAGATACCCATATATATCAGTCAACCTAGGGTCCCTCGGCATCGATAAACCCTAAATGATGAAAACTTAACTTAGCATTTAGGGTGCCTCAGCGTCGACAAACCCTAAAGGATAAAACCTTGGCTTTTAGGGTGCCTCGGTGTCGATAAAAACCTAAATGATGAAAGCTTAGGCTTTTAGGGTGCCTCGGCGTCGACAAACCCCAACATATTCTATTTGGATGGCCCTGCTAACCCTTGACCATAAATACTTGAGATGGATGTAGCAGGCTTAAAGAAAGAAATGTTTTTAGGCCAACTCCACTGGGCCTGGCTGAAAATGCACAAGTGTGCATGACTAACAATATTCTATTGTAAAGCTAAACAGGAAAGAGGAACCACTCATCCAAACCATTAGCTCTCAAAATTACCACTTCACTTCTTACTACTGAAAATCATAGACCATCTCCATTCACCAATTGCTCAAACCAGTTCGAAGGGCGTGTTTTCACCACACTGTGGATTATCTTATTGGACCCAACAGAGATGATGTAGTTTTGAATTATGAACATAGGAAATGTCGTCATCGGACGATGAAAGTCTCTCGGGGGAGTGCGACTGGTGCCACGACGGTCGAGGTCTGTGCGACAGGCCTCACCTGGACGATGATCGGTGCTTCAGCATTAAGCTCGAGGAGACCTTCGAAGTTGAAACGGTACGCAACGACGACAAGTGTTTTTTCATAATTAAGCATGACTTCAACTATTCCAACGTGTAATTTCATCTTTTACAATTCGAGTATAGTTTATCCCATGCCATGCAAGACGCTATGTCTTGGAGAGGATGGATTTTGAAGATCATGAAAATTTTGAAACGAAGAAAATTCACCTAAGGACACATCATGATGTGGATTTTAAAGTAAATATGTATAATGCTGAGAGCGTAACCCATTTTGGTTGCAAAAATTGGGAAGCATTTTGCCAAGATGTATGGTTTGATGAGGGTATGCTTGTCACCATGGATCTTGGTGATCCTGGCATCGACCAAGACAATATGGACATTTGGGTCCTTGTTGATACGCCTCCAGTTCTACCGCTATGTGAGTTTCTCAAACATAGTTAATTATTAACTAATTTATATTGTTCATTTCAAAATAGTTGACAGCTTATTTTTATTGATAGCTTATTTTGATTGTTCAAACAATGTGCGGAACATGGTAGACAGAACCTACTACACCGATGGCTCTGAGTTAACTTATAAGGAGAAAACTCATCTGGTCGGATTTTGTACTGATATTGAGAATTACAATATCTACAATCAAACTCCTCATCATTATGGTCCTCAATACGTGCCACTAGTGCACGTGTTGAACTACGGTAACTACTATGGAGATACCCTGGTAAGATTTCTTACTATTACGACATCCGTGCATATTTTGCATAGTTCTAAAACTAGTACATTATCATTGCTAACTATGAAGTTATTACTATGTTTTTCAACAGATAATCCCAGAGGATTGTGTGCCTCATTTGATGTATCAGAATGGTAGGCTTGATGTTTGAATATACAACCAGGTCATCTACGAATCTCAACTGTCCATACCGGATTTCTAAAAGAAGTGGAGACATGCAAATCAAAGAATGGAAAAAATGTATGGACAGTCGCAAGGAGCTTCTTGGAAGCAAAAGGAAGCGAGGCGCAAGAATTGGAGACAGGATGATCTCCATTCTCAATAATGGAGAGTCAGGGTCTATATTGTTTTATGCTATTTTACCTTAAAGAGGGTATTTCGGTCCTACCTAATACTGATGATCATGTGCTAAGAACAATTAAGTAGGGTTGGTTCGATGACTGTGAGGATGATGATCGTGTGACTTGTTATTAATAACGAGTAGAAGTTGTATTGTGATGATTAGTAGGACTTGTTAGGATTAGTATTAATTTCGACAAACTCGCTACTCGCGGTCTCGAGACTTGTAATGTTCTATCTTTGTTCGGTCTTTTGATTTCGGAGACTAATATGATGAATTGTATTCGGAGACTAATCTTCTATTGTATTCGATGAATCTGCTGTTGCTGTGTGGTGCTGTTTATATTCTGTCCAATAATATATTTTGTAATCTGTGCAAATATCAGAAAAGAAAAAAATCCCTAATATACATACTAATGGCGCATCACCCAGACGTGCGCCATTAGTATGCCAAAGGATACTAATGGCGCATCGCCCACCAGTGCGCCATTAGTATGGCAAAGCACATGCCCACTGGGAGGCATACTAATGGCGCACCGGGGCCTATACTAATGGCGCACTGCCTGGTGCGCCATTAGAGTACCAGATACTAATGGCGCACCAGCGGTGCGCCATTAGTAAAAATTACTAGTGGCGTGATGCTAGTGGCGCACCAGTGGTGCGCCATTAGTAGGCAAAACTGGTGCGCCACTAGTAAGCCTTTTTCTAGTAGTGAAAAGACTAATATTTAGGAACGAAGGGAATAAAATGTAAGACATCCATGGTCCTCAGTTCAATATTTAAAATGAACATGAAACTGAAACATGAATATTAAGTCTAGTACTACAGTACATGCAAATGTTGTGTTTAGGCGGAGCTATGATTGTCGGGGGTCAACCCCACGACCTTAGATAAAATTGTGGAGCTCTGTTTAGGGTTGTTTAGATTATATTTGTCCCCACCCTCCCAACCACCGATTATTTGTGCACCCCCCACCCCTCCTCCCCGGGAGAATATCATGTGCCCCCATACCTTAGATGCTATATGCCGATACGAGTTGCTTGGAGCTTGTAGATCTGAGATATAGCAGCTCACATGATGTGTCTTAATATTTTTGAAGGAAACCTTGATGAGTTTGAGAATTGCACACAATTTGTACAAAAACTACTTAGATGCCCTTTGATCCCATATCCAACGACCTCGAAGCTCGTATCATCATAGCATCTAAGACGAAGGAGGACATCATATTCTCCTGTATGTAAGAATATCATGTGCTACCACACCTTAGATGCTTTGGTGATACAAGCTCTTCGGAGGCGTTGGATTTGTGACCCAACACCTCCTCGGTGGTTCGAATGGTTTTTTGCAGAAAAGCCCCAAAAGAGTTCGGCCACTGCTTACAAGCACAAAGACTGCTCAGATGCCATTGGATCTCAGATCAAATGACCTCCAAGCTCGTATCACCGTAGCATCCAAGCTGCGATAGCACCTTATGTTTTCTCGCACGGGAGAGTATGAGGTGCTCCCGCACCATAGATTCTATGGTGATACGAGTTCACTGAGATCTAACGGCCCACAGTAGGAGGTTTGAATGTTTTTGCAATATACGACTGATAGAGTTTGGGAAATGCGCAGAAAGTACAAGTACTACGCATGTGCCACTGATCACTGATCATACGACTAGATGCTCATATCACCGTAGCGGGTAATTAAGCTACGGGGAGCACCTAATATGAGCACCGGGGAGCCGTTGGATCGAAGATGCAGCGGCTTCAGGCACACACGAGGCCTGAATGTTTTATTTGCAAAAAAAACCTTTGAGAGTTTGGAAATTGCGCATAATTACAAAGACTACTCCCAAGCCATTGGATCTCACTTCCAACGGTGTAAAAACTCGTATCACCATAGTATCTAAGCTGCGGGGTGGATGTGATATTCTATGCCGCTGTCATTTTTGTTCGTAAACTTGCAAAATACGTGTAACTCGTGCCGTTACTTGTCTAACCACGCAAAGTGTTTGTTCAAAAAACCATCCTACACTGAAATATCGGAACAACACACGGGGGTCCCACTTGTCATTAATCAAATTTGGACCTAAAACTAACAAATCTGAAAGACGAGATTCGAACTGGCAACCTGGACTACAAAGTGCAGGTCGATAGCCAAAAAACGAACAGTTGTTGGCTTTGTCCCATAACTTGATTTTATACAGTACTTGCGTTGAGTAGAGTAGAGGGAGTGCCTCGTCAACACGTGCATGACCGTTGTCTCACTTACTGGTGGGTCCCAGGTCTGCGATCTCAATCTCTCTTCTCTCCATCGTCTAACCTTTGCACGGGCACACACGAAGAGCGGCGCTAGCTTGCCGTGGTGTTATTACAACTAAAAAAAGCTTGGAAAATAGAAGAATCGCCTAGAACAAGAGACGTTGTGGCTGGTCGAGACGGAGCTAACCACATCTATCCTCCGTGCCACGTTTGCATGATGAAGCTGTGTGGCTAGTGGGGTGTTTTCGACCGACTGGCTGGGTCCCGAGGTCGAACCATAGGTACTACGTCTGATACAGTATATTTTTACACGCACATTTTTCCTCCGTGCCGAGATGTGGCACACCCTACCGCGCGGTTTCGGGGTCCTCCCGGGTGGTGCACGCATATATTCTTCCTGACGTGGGACTGCCCTACCGCGCGTTTTCTGGGTCCTCCTCGGTCGTAGCGCCGAAGCAAGTAAATGAGTCGTCAAATCACGAAAGACCACCTTTCCCGCCGAGTACATCAGTGAAGCACGGTGGCTAGCTAGTTGGGCTAGTTCGACCGATTAGCTAGGCCGCCGCCACATTTGTTTTTTCACCCCTTTTTTATCTACTTGCCGGCAGGTAAATTTAAATATCCACCGCGGCGTTGCTCTGGTGTTTGGGTGCGGCAGGATTTTTAATTTTTTGATTGACGGGAGCAGGCGCGGCAGGATTTTTAATTTTTGATTGACGGGAGCAGGCGCGGCAGCAATTAGTCACGATGACTCCGCCTGTAAAAACCCACTGCTCCCTGATGTGAGAAGTCGTCGACTGGTGTTTTACCGTGGTGAAAACCAAAAGATTCCCCGCTCCCTCCGCCTTCCCGTAGATTGCATTGCCTTTCAGCCATTTCGCCCCCTTTGCTTTCTCTCCCCATTGCTTCTACCTGGTGCCATGGCGGTGCAGCAGATCACGGAGTCCGAGGTGAGGCGCCTGACACAGGAGCTCCATGTCAAGGATGCGGAGCTCAGGGCCAAGGACGTGGAGCTCCGTGAGCTCAAGGAGGAGAGGAGTGCCATGCTCCTCCGTTATGTGCGGGAGTTCACGGAGCTTCAAAAGCGGCAGGCGTCCACCACAAAGATGCTCGAGGCGTCGGCGGCGTTGCTGCAGAAAGCGGGAGATACGATAGGCCGTCAGGGGAGCCGGCTGGAGCGCGAGCGGGCCAATCGTGACGAGGTCCAGGATCGCCTCAGCCACTTGGTGAACCAAGTTGCCACGCACGTGTTGCGGCTGCGCGATGCCTACCGTCGTGCCAGCGTGACGATGCCGGCCGTCGGGCTAAACCCGTTCGACCACCCGGTCGACTTCAACGAGCTGCGGCTTCCTGACCTGGTCTCCTTCTTCACCTATATCTCCGAGGAGCTGAGCCGTCTCCGCGCGATGGTGGGGGCTGAGCTGGACAAGGAGGGGTTGCGGGCTGCCGTCGCCGTTGCCGGGCGAATCCTTTCAGGGCTCCGTCACCGGAATCCATTCGTGCCATTGGACGCCGTCTTTGACGAGCGGGCTCCCGTCGACCGGGAGCGGGCTCTGCGGGCGGTTGCACCCTGCATCACCAACGTCGTGCACCTCGAGAAGCAGAGGGACTTCGGTGGTGTTTAGGCGCCCTCTGCATGGGCATGTCCATGTCTCGGCGCAACATGACCGTTGGATCAAACTCAGACGGTGCAGATCAGTCACTGTAGCACAAAGCGTGTGGGTGTGTTTGGTTGCATTCTCATCTCAATATAGTTGTTTCCTCTTCGTGTATTTTTGTCAACCTACTAGTGTGGACTCATGCACCCTTCATGCACTCTGCCAAACACCCAAAAGTGGGTCGAGAAGGGAACTTTTGCTCCCATCCCGTGCACCCTTCATACACCCTGCCTAACACTATTCGTGCTTCATATGGTTCATGTTTCGTGGAGTACTGTAGCACCGTACTCTCCGTGCGCTGTGGACCTAGTTCTGTTAACATTGATCTCACCGTTCATTCTCGACCGGACAGTCGAAAAAGCGGTACTATGTTACATATAGGAGTAGTTGACATGCGCACAACATCATTTGTTATCCTCATATCTTACTACACTAGCAACAAGATTGTGTAGTACTGACGTATGAACCACTGCACATGCCTAGTAGTAGGAGCACTGTGTATGTTCAAGTGGCTGCCGTGTTTCGCACTCCTCCGTCGTAAGAGTGGAAACGCTTGCTGTAATCATTTTTTTCTTCAGAAAAACAGTGGACACGCTCTACCGTGCGGATCCTCCTCCAGCCATGCACTAAATTACTCACTTTCGCCGACGTGTGGGACAGCCAGCACCTGGGTCCACCAGCCATGCACTAAATTACTCCGTAGTAGAGTGACGGTAGACTACCCCGATCGAACCGCCGCAGTAATGCCCAATGAGCCGTCAAATCACAAAACCCCCTCCTTTCCAGCAGTAAGTTGGACGGACGAAGCAACCATCATTTCACTCTTCTCTCTCAGCTTCCTCTCTTGAAGAAAACCCCCACTCGCTTCGCTTCTCCCTCATCTCGTTCCTCCTTTCACTCTTCTCTCTCAGCTTCCTCTCTTGGATGGACGCCGGAGCACCGGCCGACGTGATGTCTATGGCTCTGGCCAAAACCGTCGAGGCTCATGGTACGAAGAAGCGCAAGCACCCCGCCGAGACTACCGCAGACAAGCTCAAAGCCATCGCCCTGTCCAAGCCCCCCTCTCCGGGATCCCTCATTAAGCAAGTCCAGGTAATGTCTCTTGTTGACGATCTTTTTCTCGATCTTGATCGTGTTTTTTCATCTAACACGCAGTACTAGTACTGGTAGTACAACTTTCTGGGTGATCTTGCATGTGATTTTAGTGTGCCAAATGACGGTTCTAAATTCCTCTTTTGACCAAAACATGCGAGAGGTTGACACTGATTTCTTATAGATTACTTTCAACTACTCCCTCTGTCCCAAATTTCTTGTCTTAGATTTGTCTAGATACGGATGTATCTAATACTAAAATGTGACTTGATACATCCGTATCTAGACAAATCTAAGACAAGAATTTTGGGACGGAGGGAGTACTTTATGAACATCAATGCTACCTTTTAAGAGGGTATATTTGCCTCAGTAACTTGTGTTATGGATATTGCATGTAATCCCTCTGCTCTCATGCCTTTGAAGACATGTTCTAGTGTCTTTGTTCACTCATTTCTGTGCGTATATGTAGTCATATATGGAGTATAATATCGAAAATCATCTTATATTTCTGAACGGAGGTAGTAATAAAATATGGTTTCTGTTTGAATTAGAACCAGGTCCGCGGTGGAGATGAAGTTCTCAAAGTCATGCCGTGTGAACTGGAAGACCTGATGATGAGTTCTACTGCTGAACTATCCAGCTGTTGTGTCCTTGTCGCCACGTGTCCTGAACTAGTGTTTTCCTGTAGCATTGTTGTCAGGCGTGTTCTCGAGGCTGTACTTGACCACAACAATTTCCTGGTTGTGCCTTCGATTACGAAGGGTGTGGTTCTTGTAAAGCTTCCCAACAAATCTGATGCGGCCTGTCTTCATCATCATGTTTATGAGTGGAAAGACCACTCTGTTAGGTTCTCCAAGGTTGACAAGATGGTGATGGTGCATGTAGACATCTCACACGAAGTCCATGGCCTAGTCAGTTATGCGGGGTTCATCCCGTAGGTCGGTGGCAAGAAATAGTCTGCAGAGTTTAGTTAGTGCAACTTTGCTTGTCTGTAGTAAGTACTATTGTTCAGTACTTGATTTGTGTTTGTGAACCATGTATTGTTTATTAGTACTGCCGCTTTTGGTGTGGTGTCTGAACGGTCTATGTTAATGTCTGTCCACTCAATTCAGTCTGTATATTTTGAAGTATCCAGATCATATTTTTTGTGAGGACGGTTTATCAATTATGGTTACACTCCAATATCTGTATGCATTGCAGGGTTTATCGCACCCACCAGGATTTCCAGTCCCATGGATGTTCGGTCCATACGATTTGTCACGACCTTTGGACTGTCCTGCTTGTGGGAGTAGGCGGGGCCCCTGCATGCCACGCGTAGTTGGACGATCAATCTTCTGTTTAGTACTTCAACATAGTGATTTCCTGGTAAGGATTCACTCGTGTCACATCAAGTAAATCTTATTGATTTACTGTCTAAATCTTATTGATTTAATGTCATGTTTTCTTTCTTTTCCTGCAATTTTACGATGCAGGTTTTGCCATGTGACATTCATCACAGAATAAACCGTTTGGTTTGCTCTACGATGGCTATTTTTGCAGGTTTCACTTCTTATGTCGTGTCAGTAACGAAGGCACTGTCCATCACTTATATTACTGGAAAAAATTGGATCAGTCTGTTGTCTGAGTACAAGCTGAATCCCTATGATGAACTGCAGTTTGGTTTAACAAAAACGCCACAATTAGTCCTTCTCGCGTTTAAAAGAAATGAAGAAAAAACTGGATCACGGTCACGGATCCTAGTCAAGTTAGAAAGCTGATCATAGCAGACCAGACACGATCGCCGCTGTCTCGCACAGATCGAGCACCGGCAGTTGCTCTAGCACTGACAGCGGCAGCAGCTCAGTCTGATCCAGCTGAGGATTGGGCACCGACCGCGTCAGCGGATCAGTCTGATCTACCGGAGGATCGGGCATCGACACCGGCACCTGCTCCGACCGGCACCAGCTCTACAAGGAGCACCATCTCCGGCAGCAGCAGCGGCTTCGGCACCTGCACCAACACTTGCACTTGCATCTGCTCCGGCCCGTGCAGTTGCACCGGCAACAGACTGGGCTGCAGTTCGCACTTCATATACCAAAGTCCTTACAAAAACCGACATGTCCACCTTCTTGGTAAGCATTGGCCGCCCAAGTGCTTCGTTCTTTTTCTTTCCATGTTGTTTCACATGATTCACTGTGTTGATCTAACTGTTTGGGTATGTCTTCTTGTTTGCAAACAGAGAATTCCTAGAGCAACGAGGGAGTCGTTCAACAATCCGGGCGACCGCGGCCAAGTTTCTCTTACCATGCGCAGCCTTGGTGTGAATGAACCTGCTCAATATACCGTAAGTACAAAGGATGGTCGCATGATGATTGATGCTAAAGGATGGTCAAGGTTCAAATCTAAATCATATCTTGCGGTAGGGGATGATGTCAAAATCGAACTTTCTCGGCAAGGAGAGCTGGTCCAAATCAACTTTGAAATTCTTCAGTAGCAGCACGCAACTGCCGAACTGATCTATCCTCCGAGAGATTTTGATGTAATAATCTGGCATGGTGAAACAAGTGTCCTGTGTGTATAAGTAGTACGACAGTATTATTTATCACATGGTATATCGTTGATAGAATTGCAACTCTGATTGCTGGTTAGGAACTGTCGTTCGATTTCATTCCAACAGCTGCCGTGCTTTATTCAATTTTGTGTATTCGCCTTGCGACAGCATCTAAAACCAGCGCCGTACCGATCGCTTGCAATATGAAAAGCGCTGAGGTAGAACACATGGGCCCCCAAACATGCAGGGTCGGCCTGCGGCCCAAAGTCCAGAACCGTGAGCCTATCTGAGTATTATATTCTCAGCTGAACCCCCATAATGCCCGTGCGTTGCAGAGGGAGTATATTTCTCGGCAAGGTGAGCCTGTGATATAAAAGATTTGTATATTTCTTTACAGAGGGAGTATCTCTCTGTCAAAAAATATATTTATGTGTAACTAGTTACTCCTGTCTTTCTACTTCCTTTCGCTGATATGTGGGGCAACCGGCAACGGGGTCCACGTGCCATATGCACAAATTAGAGTGCACAACTTCACGGTAGACACACCCCGGTCGTAGCGCCGCAGTAATGCCCAATGAGCCGTCAAATCACAACCCCCCCTTTCCAGCTTTAGCAGTAAGCTGGACGGACGAAGCGGCAATATTTCACTGGGCCTGAATCCCCTTCTCCCTCGTCTGCTTGTTCAGAGAAAACCCCCTCTCGGCGATTGCATAGGGTTTTCTCATGGAGAACCAGGTACGAATTCTTCATCCATCCCCGATAAATCCAAGTCCCTTGGTCGCAGGTAATCCTAGGATGGCAGCCGCCGCCGTTGATGCATTTTTCTTCCTACTGAATCTAGTGTGTTTCATTTGCAGTGCCCAAAGTGCGAGTACCCTACAGGTTTCTGCGCCCTCGGCGAGACGCCACACTTGTTCCTTCTCATCCTAACACAGCATTTTGAAACACGCACAGTATGTTCCTAGAATCCTCTTTTCTATCCGGGAGGGTGGGGTTTTTTTGAACATGTTGTGTTCTCATATTATTTTTCCTGCAGTGTATTATTTGCTCTGCCAGAACACATGTACTCAAGATGCTCGGCCTTGCCATAACTGAATACACTAGTTTAATGGTCACAGTGAAGACAAGCCATGGATATAAGTTCCGAGTTGGGTTCATGAACCAAGAAGATCGCTGCTTTTTTTATGGCCGAACTTGGATAAACTTTCTCAAGTGTTACGGACTGAAAGTTGGCGCACGAATGTTGATGGAAATAGCAGAACCTGGTCTCATCTTCACTGCGATCTTCCACCCCGACGTCGTTCCAATTGTCCATCCATGTTAGTTTTGTATCTGGTTCTTGCTTGTTGCCTCGATTACTTCTTAATCCACCTATTCTGTCTAACTAATCACAATTTAACTTTAGAAGTAGCAACGAATCTCTCACGAAGATGCTACTTCTAACTAATATTTTCTTATAATTGGTGGCACGTGTAGGTTTTTTCAGAGTTAACCAGTATGCCTGTTTGTTACTCTGTAATAACTCGGCTATTACTAATGGCACTGAAGTTGACTGGATCGACATCCACAAGTTCCTACACTTTATTGATCGTCTTGAGGTCCTTGTGGTGCATTTCAATGGTGGAAGGCCACGTGGGATATGTGTGCCACTGCTGCACTCGTTGAACAGGTCCAACTGTGTCAAGAAACTTATGGTACGAGTTGCTTTCTGTTATATATGTTGTTCATAAACTATTGCTTATACACAGTTTTACAGCTGTGATCTTCTTGAAACAGGAACTGCCGAGTTCTATTGTTCATATACAGATGTCGGACCATGGTCTAGTCAGACTTGCGCTTGGTCACAACATGATGTTTGTGTCGACCTACTCAATTCCCCTTGGAGGTGAAAAGATACTTATTCATGGGTGGTCTCAAATAATGAAGACCCGTCCATCTTGGAGAATAGGACAGAAGATTATCTTCATGCTTTTCCATGGCTCTAAAGCGAATATCCTGTTTATTGACCATGTTGCGAGATGAAGCCGCTTTCAGAAGGTTGTGGATGCGCGGGGTGGCGCCTGGGCCTTGTCCTGGGGCGTGGCGTCCTCACCCTTGGTTAACTGTGGGCAAAGTAGCACTGTTGTTAAGTGCCCCTGCTGGTTTCAGTTAAGGTTGTTAAGTACTCCTGCTGCTTTTACAGTCTGTCGTGTTTCTTCAGTCCTGTCTTCCTCCAGCCGCCAAAACCAAACCAGCTCCGGCGGGGCCGCCTGCTTCCACCTCCCACGGCTAGCTGCGCCTCAGCGCACGCATCGCCGCCCCACCGTCTCCTAAATCGTTAACGCCGACGTCCTCCGCGCGCTTTGGTGCGCTCGCCACGGCGCCGCCCTCTCTCGTTGTCAACATGGTCAACAAACAACAGGAATCGGCAGAAGTACGTGGAGAGGATGACAGTAGGGGCCCACCACGTCAGCGTATGGAAAAATAAAGTGCTTCCTCCTAGTGTTTTCCTGACATCTGGGACCCACGACATTGTGAGCGTATATAGTCAATAGACAAGAGAACAGCACAAGATCGACTGACACCTGGGACGTAGCTACTCGAGCAGTATTTTTTGTTTGGTATTGTTGAGACGGAGCAGGGTTTGAACTGGGCTGTGGCCCGTCTAGCCCAGGCTTATATTTTATGTTCACCATGTGACCAGCCCAGCTATTTTTTCTTTGTGAAAATGAGCCCAGTTTATTTTTTCTGAAGAATACCCAATCCAGGCCTACTTATTTTTCTACGCCCTGATGGGCTGCAACTCTTTCAAGACACCTGCAAATCTTGAAAGTAATATGAAATGGGTTGTAAATATAAAAACAGATGACAAATTGGCAATTACTTTATAATTTCTGAATTTTTTCACATTTTCAGATTCCTATTTCACTGGGCATTAACCTAATTTAAATATATCTTCAAAGTACTTTAAATCTGGCTCGACATTTCGGTATTAAAAATAGTTTGGAACCCACAGAAATATGCGAAATTGGCCCTGGCCAACCAAAAAAACGACTGCAATAAATTGCATAAGAAGTTGCCATGAGCTATATATAAATTATTAAAAAAAGAGGGAGTGGTCTGACTTGTGGGCCTGTTTAGTTGACGCGTATGCAAGATTTTTTTAGTTATTATATACGTCAACAAACGATTCTAGCAGACGTAACCGTTGGATGTCAATCCAACGGCCGTCGTGTTTCTTCAATCTCTGATCTTCTTGCTCCAGCCGCCAAAGCAGCGCCGGCGGGACCGCCTACTCCCGCCTCCCGTGGCCGGCTGTGCTGCCGCGCAGGCCTCAGCGCCCCCTACTACTCCCACCGCTGGCCAGGGCATCCCTCTACTCACCCACACCCCCATGTTATTCTGCGGCGACGGCAGCCTCACACCGCAGCCGAACCGGTGAACCCCCAGACTCCTCTCCGTGCGGGCTTCCACTGTCGCGTCTTCCCCGGCTCCGCGTCGTCGTCCACCGCCGTGGTGCTCTCGGCGCGGCGTGGTGAATGTGGTCAATGACCGACTTCCATCGGAAGAGTACTGTACGTGGAGAGGCTGACAGCTGGGTCCACGGCAGCCGCAAGGAAGTGCCTCCTTATTACGCGGAAAATAATTATTCCTCCACCTGACAGCAGGGACCCACCGGACGGGCCACCAGTATTTCACAAAAAAACATTTCCCCCTGACTGCTGGGACCCACAGGACGGGCCACCATATTTCGCGAAAAAACGTTCCCCCCGCTGTCAGCTCGGACCCACTAGAAGTGCCTCCTTATTACGCACAAAAAAATGAATACCCCCCTGCTAGCTAGGACCCACCTTGGTGGGAGGCTGACTTGTGGGCCTACTAAGTTGACTAGGATGGAGGCCTTTGTCAACTTTAGTCAATATATGAACGATTCTAGCTCCAGTGACCGTACGATGTCCATCCAACGGCCGTAGTGCTTCTTGAACCTCTGGTCTTCTTGCTCCAGCCGCCCAAAGCAGCGCCGGTCGTGCCGCCTGCTCCTGCCGCCCGTGGCCGGCTGTGATGTCACGGAGGCCTCACCGCCCCTACTACTCCCACCGCTGGCCAGGCCATCCCTCTACGCACCCACACCCCCTGTTATTCTGCGGCGACGGCAACCTCACACCGCAGCCGAACGAGTGAACCCTCATACTCCTCTACGTGTGGGCATCCACTGCCGCGTCTTCCCCGGCTCCACGTCATCCCCTTCCTAGGTCTCGCCGTCGTCCACCGCCCTGGTGCTCTCGGCGCGGCGTGGTCAACGTGGTCAAGGAATGGCTTCCATCGGACGTGGACTGTACGTGGAGAGGCTGACAGCTGGGTCCACGGCCGCAGCAAGGAAGTACCTCCTTATTATGCGCAAAATAATTATTCCTCCACCTGACAGCAGGGACCCACCGGACAGGCCACCGTATTTCGCGAAAAAAACGTTTCCCCCTGACTGTTGGGACCCACCAGCTACATCTTCGCACGCAAGGAAGTGCGTCTGAAAAAAAAGATTCGCCCCTTGACTGCTGGGACCCACCAGCTACATCTTCGCACGCAAGGAAGTGTGTTCGGGCAAAAAAACAAAACGATTCCCCCCAGACTGCTGGGACCCAGCAGCTACATCTTCGCATGCAAGGAAGTGCGTCCGGGCAAAAAAAAACGATTCCCCCTGACTGCTGGGACCCACCAGCTACATATTCGCAGGCAAGGAAGTGCCTGACAGTCGGGACCCACCTGGTCAAAGCGTACGTAGCGTTGTCATTCTGGTCGCGAATGTGTACGTACATATATACTGGTCGATGTAGAGGCGCGCACGTGTCGTAGTAGAGGCGCGTACGTGTCGTAGTAGAGGCGCGCACGTAGCATGTACACGTACGTACAGCGGCCAGGGTGCAAGAAAGAAAATACGGCCACGTACGTACATACGGGGAGGGTCTCGAACGCCTACTCGCGCATACGTACGGCCAGGGCTCGTGTGCATGGCTGGGTCGGAACGGAGAAACAGCGTCGTCGTCGTGTTCATGGGAAGGCAACGGAATGCGTCGTGTTCATGGGGAGGCAACGGAATGCGTCGTGTTCATCGGGAGGCAACGGAACGCGTGGGAGCCAACGGGCTGGGTCGGAACAGAATGCGTGGTCGTGTTCATCGGGAGGGCTTGGACAGAACAGGCGATGGAACCGAGGCCTAGCGTACCACAAAACGGAGGGAAACGGCCTTGTGTTCGACCGGCCACGTTCGAAACGGGATCCTGTTCATCGGGAGGGGTCTAGCGTACCGCAAAACGGAGGAAACGGACCTCCTACAGTCGAAACGGGGGTCCTGTTGATCGGGAGGGGTGTGGCGTACCGCAAAACGGACGAAACGGACCCCTACGGTCGAAACGGGGGTCCTGTTGATTGGGAGGGGTGTGGGCATACCGCAAAACGGACGAAACGGACCTCCTATGGTCGAAACGGGGGTCCTGTTCATCGGGAGGGTTGTGGCGTACCGCAAAACGGGACTCCACGGGATACTGTTCATCTCCACCGTCGACCTCCTCTAGCCTCACGGGCTACCGTCGACCTCCTCCAGCCTCCACGGGCTCCTGTTCATCCAGCCTCCACCGCGCGCACTCCACCGGCTACTGTTCAACCACCCTCCACGGGCACCCCTCCACCGTCTACTGTTCATCCAGCCCTCCACACCACGGGGTCCTGTTCAACCACCCCTCCACGGGCACCCCTCCACCGTCTACTGTTCATCCAGCCCTCCACACCACGGGGTCCTGTTCATCCAGAGGCAACGCCACCGCTCACTGTTCATCCAACCCCCCCCCCCGCAACGCTCATTGTTCATCCAATCGATCGGCTTCAGTTAGCAGCAGTAGCGAAGGAATCGCTCGATCGGGTTTAGTTAACAGCCATCGATCGATCGCTCGGGTTCAGTAACGCGTAGCCTACAGTGCAATCGCTCGGGTTCAGTTAGAGCCCAACGCCTCGCTCGGGTTCAGTTAGAGCCAACGCCTCGCACACACGTGCGTACGTGTACGAGAGAAACGCGCATCGCTCGGCCCCCGACCTCCCACCGTAACCGGGAACTCCCGAAATTTTCCTCCCCCTTGCTTCTACCATGGTTTTTTCCGTCATGGATGGCCCAAAGAATGTCATGCAGCTGCGTCTCCGGCCCGCCCAGGATGAAAAGCCCATTTTCTGTCATGAATTTTGTCATAGAAGTAGGAGCCCACCACATCTATGATGATACCGGGTTTTGTCACAATTATCGTCATAGAAGTGTCATATGTATGACAGAAAAAAATTCGTTCGGCCCAAAATGTCACGGATGTGTCTTTTTTTGTAGTGGAGAGAGATGGCGCAGGAGAGCCCCCAGTGGCGCTGACTAGCTCGGCGATGCGGTCCAGCCAGTCTTCGTAGGAGTCGTCGATGGGGCGGTAGCATAGGAGCTCGCGCGCCATGAGCAGCGCCGCATGCGCGTCCGCCGACCCGCGACGAGCACGAGACGACGAGCCAGCCGGAGTCAGCGTCGGGGTGGCAGTGCATCCCTCGCGCCGCACGGAGGGGTGCGGCAACGAAGCTTGCTTCTCATGCCCCGCCGGGCCAGTGGCGGCGTTGGCGGCGAGTGATCGAGAACGTCGGGGAGGCCCGCCGGCGGGTGCTGTCTGGGTGTCACGAGCGGCGAGCGCAGCTTGACGCTCAGCACGGGCTCGACGGGCGTCGGCCACGGAAGCGGTGGCGAGTTGTCTGGCGGAAGAGAGGCTCCGACGCACCCCTACCTGGCGCCCCAAATGTCGGATTCGGGGTTCCGCATACCCTCGAGAGGTTCGAACTCTGGGGTGCGTGCGAAGAACTCGTCCTCCCCAGTCTGCTTGCTCAATGATTCCACAGCCTAGCTCGACGAACCCAAGGTACAAGAGACACAGCAGTTTATCCTGGTTCGGGCCACCTTGCGGTGTAATACCCTACTCCAGCTTTGTGGTGGATTGCCTCGAGGGGCTCAAGATGAACTAGTACAAATGGTTGAACGGCCTCATGAGGTGAGGTGTTCTTGAGCTCGATGAGCTGGTGAGATGGTCTTGGTGGATTTGGATCCGTCCAGGGTGATGTTTATCCTCCCACTATGGTGGTGGCTAAGTACTTTTTATAATGGCCTTGGTCCTTGAGGGAGTCCTGGATTAAGGGGTCCTCGGCCGTCCAGCCTATATGACATGGGCCGAACTGATGGGCTATGAAGATACAAGACAGAAGACTTCTTCCCGTGTCCGGATGGGACTCTCCTTTGCGTGGATGGAAAGCTTGGCGTTTGTAGATTCCTTCCTCTGTAAACCGACTTTGTACAACCCTAGTCCCCTCCAGTGTCTATATAAACCGAAGGGTTTAGTCCGTAGAGGCAATCACAATCAGACAGGCTAGACATCTAGGGTTTAGCCATTACGATCTCGTGGTAGATCAACTCTTGTAATCCTCATATTCATCAAGATCAATCAAGCAGGAAGTAGGTTATTACCTCCATTAAGAGGGCCCGAACCTGGGTAAATATCGTGTCCCCCATCTCCTGTTACCATCGACCCTAGACGCACAGTTCGGGACCCCCTACCCGAGATCCGCCGGTTTTGACACCGACATTGGTGCTTTCATTGAGAGTTCCTCTGTGTCGTCGCTAGAAGGTTTGATGGCTCCATCCATCATCTACAACAATGCGGCCCTAAAGGAGATTTTTCACCCCGGCCAGATCTTTGTATTCGGCGGCTTCGCACTGCGGGCCAACTCTCTTGGCCATCTAGAGCAGATCGACAGCTACGCCCCAGGTCACCAGATTAGTTTTGGGAATCTGGACTATGTCGCTGATATCCGAGGAGACTTGATCTTCCAAGGGTTCACGACTCCAACCTCTGCTCTGGCTTTAGATCTGGAGCGCATCGCCAGGTCCGAAGTCGGGATTCCTGAGCCCGCCGGACCCTCTGCGACCCCTAAGCCCAGTACGGGAGAGCCGGAGGAAGTAGTGTTGCTGGCAACCATCATGAAGCCGGACCCTTCTCCGGACACTGGCTCCAAACCCTCGGAGTCAGCATCGTGTGAGCTTGTCCAAGGAGTTTCCTTCCCGCTGTACTCCACGGATTTTCTTCTCCCTGGCCAAACCTCGCCTTTAAGTGAGGCTCTGGACTTGATGCGATCCCTCGTCATTACAGAGGAGCAATGTACGAACTACGCCCAGCCCGGACTAGGGGCTGAGAGCGGGGAATTTTACGTCCCACCCACCACCCACTTCATAGCCACTGTCGAGGACTTAACTGACATGCTCGACTACGACTCCGAAGACATCGACGGTATGGACGACGATGCCGGAGAGGAGCAGGCCGAAAACCCGCCGTTTACCGGACGTTGGATGGCCACCTCTTCGTATGACGTGTACATGGTGGATACACCCAAAGCGGGTAACGGCGATGATAAAGAAGATCGAGTCGAGGATAAACCTCCTGAGACACAGCCAAAGTGCCGACGCCAGCGATGCCGCTCTAAATCACGCCATGGAAAAGACAGCAATACCGGCAGAGGAGGCAACAACACTCTGGATGATGCCGAAGACAAAGAAGAACCCGTCGAGCTGACCTCCGAACAGGACGACCGGGAAGATGGGCAAGTTAGCCCCGATGAACAGGCTAAAAACGAAGACTCGTAGGACAGAAATTATCTTCCTCTCTCTGAGGATGAGGTGAGGCTCGGCAACGAGGATTTTATCGTGCCTGAGGAGCCTTTCGAGCAGGAGCGCTTTAAGCACCGGCTAATTGCCACTGCAAGGAGCCTGAAAAAGAAGCAACAACAGCTTCAAGCTGATCAAGATTTACTCAATGACAGGTGGACTAACGTCCTGGAAGCCGAGGAATACGGCCTCGAGCGCCCAACCAAAAGTTACCCGAAGCGTAAACTTCTACCTCAATTCGACGACGAGGCACTGGACCCCGTACCGTCAGCACGTAATGCGACTGACCGACCACCTCGTGGCCGGGACAAAACGGCAATTCAGGCCGAACACCAGCACATACCACCTCGCCGTAAAGGTAGAGATATAACATCTGAGGGATATACATATGACCTGCATCAAGACCTGGACAATAGAGCAGGTCAGACCAGATCGATCTATGGATCGCGGGGGCGTGCTCCGACGCGCGACGACGGCTATCTAGCTGGACGTGACAAGCATTATCACGTCTGGACCGAAAACCGCAGACAGACTCCATCTGAGCTACGTCGCGACTTGGCCCGATATAGAGGCGCCGCACACCCCCTCTGCTTCACTGAACGAATTCCCAGAAGGGTTTAAACCCGTGAATATCGAATCTTATCATGGAACAACAGATCCCGCTGTATGGATCGAGGACTGTCTTCTCCATATTCACATGGCCCGCGGTGATGATCTTCATGCCATCAAATACCTCCCGCTCAAACTCAAGGGACCAGCTCGGCACTGGTTGACCAGCTTGCCTGAAAACTAAATTGGCAGCCGGGGGGACTTGGAAGACGCCTTCCGCGACAATTTCCAGGGTGCATACGTTCGACCTCCGGATGTCGATGACTTAATTCACATAGTTCAACGGCCCAGAGAGTCAGCCAGGAAATTCTGGACCAGGCTCTTAACTAAAAAGAACCAGATCATCAACTGTCTGGATGCCGAAGCCCTAGCGGCCTTTAAGCATAGCATCCGCGACGAATGGCTCGCCCGACACGTCGGCCAGGAAAAGCCGAAGTCCATGGCAGCCCTCACGGCACTCATGACCCGCTTTTGCGCGGGCGAAGATAGTTGGCTAGCCCGTAGCAATAATAATGCAAGTGAACCTGGCACCTCTGAAGCCATGAATAGCAACTGCAAGCCGCGGCGCAACAGGCATAAGCGTCGAAACAATGGTGACAATACGGATGACACGGCGGTCAACGCCGGATTCAGTGGCTCCAAGTTCGGTCAGCGGAAGAAGCCATACAAAAGGAACAATCCGGGATCTTCCAGCTTGGACCGCATACTCGATCGTCTATGTCAGATCCACGGCACCCTTGATAAACCAGCCAATCATACCCACCAGAGTTGTTGGGTCTTTAAACAGGCCGGCAAGTTAAATGTCGAGGATAAGGAGAAGGGGTTGCAAAGTGAGAACGACGATGAGGAGCCCCGTCCGCCGAACACAGGGGGACAGAAGAAGTCCCCCTCCCCCAGGTTAAAACGGTGAGCATGATATACGCTACGCATATCCCTAAGAGGGGGCACAAACGAGCGCTCAGGGACGTCTACGCGATAGAGCCAGTCGCCCCAAAATTCAACCCATGGTCGTCATGTCCGATCACCTTCGATCACAGGGATCGTCCGACCAGTATCCGTCATGGCAGTTCAGCCGCATTGGTCCTTGGCCCAATCATTGATGGATTCCACCTTACGCGAGTCCTCATGGACGGTGGCAGCAGCCTCAACCTGCTCTATCAGGATACAGTCCGCAAAATGGGCATCGATCCATCAAGGATCAAGCCCACAAAAACTACCTTTAAAGGAGTAATAACAGGTGTAGAGGCCCGCTGCACGGGTTCCATCACATTGGAAGTTGTCTTCGGATCCCCGGACAACTTCCAAAGCGAAGAATTGATCTTCGACATCGTCCCCTTCTGCAGTGGCTATCACACACTGCTTGGACGAACTACATTTGCTCGATTCAATGCGGTGCCACACTATGCTTATCTCAAACTTAAGATGCCCGGACCACGCGGTGTCATAATAGTCAATGGAAACACGGAGCGCTCCCTCCGCACTGAGGAGCACACCGCGGCCCTGGCAGCAGAAGTACAGAGCGGCCTTATCAAGCAGAACCTTAATTCGGCGGCCAAGCTCCCGGACACTGTCAAACGAGTCCGGACTACTCTGCAGCAGGACAGTCCAGCTCGTCAGGAGCTCGACTAGCAATTCGGCCTCCGTCTCAGTCCCGACCAAATGGCGGCATACGTACCGCGCGTACATAACTACACACTCAAAAATACCATGGGCATAGACGGAGGCGTAACTTGACTGTGGTCCATCAAACGGCTCCCACACATACTTTTCCTTTTCCTTTTTACCATTTTTTAGTCTTTTCTTTCACAGGCCCCTCCCGATGGCCTGATCATCGGTCCTTTCGAAGGATAGATATACCAAGGCGGCAAGCAGTACAGACGTGTGGGGGAATCTCTAGATGTTCTTCTTGACGATCATTCTACCTGTTTTCGGGACCCGCACGCAGCTCCCCCTTGGTCTTGGCATGTTAAATAGCCAGGTTGCTTATCGCACTATTTGTACAAATACACTTTGACGTATTAATCAAACTATAATGGAGACAGTTTGCGGCCCAACTTACGTGGCACTAGCTTACTACTTTATTTCATTTCGCTATTCTTATCGATTGCACCCGTACACTCTCGTATGCTTTAATTTGCCAGGGGCTTCATTATGCTCCATCCTACGGCAACAAAGTCCGAACACTTTTTACAGTACAGTTCGGCACCCCGAATTTTAGCATTATATGCATCGGCTCCGAATCATGTCTTTGGTCAATAGTTGGGTTGCCCGGCTCCTATGCTTGCTACCTTACGTTCCGGCCTATCGGCTAGGGTAGTAAAGGGAGAACTACTACGATTGTGTTTCTGGTTTATCCGAGCAAACACCTCAGTAGAGAAAGCCGAAAACTGACTGTCATGATACGGCGAGAGGTGGTCAGCTATTCGGAGGTCAAAAATCTTTTGCGATTTTTTCCGCATTATGTGACGAATCGGCCTTCACCCGATTAGGTGTCTACAGCACCCTAGTCAGGATTAAATACTAACTAGGGGATGCGCCTACATTTCTATTGTCAAACTCCTATGGCTAAGTGAGAGTGATAAAGCCACATAGTCTGATCGCCTGGTTCGTTGCGCTAAACACCTCCTTCAAGGACCAAACTCTTGGATCAAGAGTGTTTAGATTCCATCCCGAACATCCCCGTACTACCTACATGGGGGCTGAAGCCGATGACTGACCATCTCTCAGTTTTAACAAAACGGCCACACAGGAGGCAAAATTTTCAAAAAATAAACATTATATTATATAACGGCTTTGTTCCATAATACAGGAAGGGATAATATGAATGACTTCATTCAAAGATGATGTCTTTTGAACACTGGCCCTCTACAATGCGGGATCCCTTCAGGACATCATCAAAATACCGCTCGGGCGTGCGGTGCTTCTTGCCCGCGGGCGGTCCCTCGGTCGTGAGCTTGACGGCGTCTATCTTCGCCTACTGCACCTTGACACGGGCGAAGGCCATCCGTGCACCTTCAATGCAGACCGACCAATTGACGAGCCGCTTCACGAGCATGAAGTAGCTGCAGGGTATGGCTTCAGCAGGCCACAGACAGATTATCAAATCCTTCATGGCCAGTTCGGCCACCCTATGCAGTTCGGTCAGCTGTTTCAGCTGATCGCTAAAGGGCACCGGATGCAATGGCGCAAGGTATTGCGACCAGAACAGCTTCTCCGTTGAGCTCCCCTCTTCGGCTCGGAAGAATTCTGCAGCGTCGGCAACACTGCGCGGCAGATCCGCAAACGCCCCTGGAGAACCCCAAATCCGGGTCAGTAAGAGGAACCTTTTCTTCACATACTTGCTCTGCATAATAAAGGCCTTACCCGCCGCAATTTTTCTGGCCTCCTGGATTTCCTGGAGGGTGCCTTGAGCTTCAACCCGGGCATCGTGTGTGCTTTGGCGGGCCTTGGCAAGTTCGGACTCTTGATCCGCAATATTGCACTCAAGGACTCGCATTTCTTCATGGCGTCTTGGAGCTCCTGCTGGACCTCACCAATCCTGGCCTCGTGTTTCTCGCGAGCAGCTTGTTCCTTTGCCGCTCTCTCCTGGGCTTCGGCCAGCGCCTTCTTGAGGGCCTCCACCTCGGTCGCCGCTCCTACAAAATATCATGGCACTATGGTCAGCACAAATCATGCATCCTTTCTGAATCTACACAAGGTCATTGCATACCTTGATGGTCCTCCAGCTGCTTTTTCACACGGCCGAGCTCTTCCTCGGTCCGCTCCAGACTCTGCTTCAGTCCGGAGACCTCAACAGCATGAGAGGTCGCAGCCAGCAAAGACGCCTGCTTATTCACATAGACACGTATGGTTAGTCTCCTGTGAAAATTACTCTGTCCAGCTTTTCTTTTCGAACACCGGACAGTGTCTCAAAGGCTACTGTCTATACTATGACATTCCTTTTGCATAAATTGTGTTTCATACCTCAAAGCCTGTTAGAAGGCTTGTGCAGGCTTCGGTTAGTCCGCTCTTCGCGGACTGAATCCTCTCAATCACCGTACCCATGAGGGTACGGTGTTCCTCAACAATGGAAGCACTTCGCAGTGCTTCCACTAGAGTATCCGGTGCCTCTGGATGGACAGAGGTCACCGGTGGAATCGGTGCACCTCCTTCTTTCGAAGGAGGTTGCTTGCCTGATTCCGGAGCCGTATAGGTCTCTAGAATTGTATTCAGCTGGGGGCCGAATTGGATATGGCCTCCATCGCCAGTCTCCATGGGGATTTTCTCCCCCATGTGTCCGGCGGCCGAGGTTTCACCCTCTGGCGCCACCCTGACGGCCTCCTTCGTCTCTCCCTGGCCTGGGGAGGTCCTTCAGGACAACACCTCGGTGTCATCTATGGCCTTGGGAGAAGAGGCCGCCGGAAGGGACCCACTGTCCATCACCTTCGGATCCAGCGAATTCCCCAAAGATGAGGATCGCTGGAGGTCGGAACGAGTCGGACTGCAGCGCACGATTCAACATGTTAAAACCATGGAGTAAAGGAGCTGGATATATGTGCACCCCTTTGAGTACTTATGATTCAGCCAGGGGCTTATCCCTGGGGCGCCACTCAGAGCTTCTGTCAATGTCCCACGCGGAGTTATCCGCGAGGGATACCTTCCCCTTCTTGGACGCCTCTGCCTCCAGATGCATGGAGGTCGTCCTTTTCTTCTTTCCCCCGTACAGGGGAGAGTTGCTTTCCTCCTCATCCTCCTCGTCTTCGGTGGGGGAGGAGTGGGTCTCGGCATCTTCGGACGTCACGTCCGAAGTGCCCTTACGGCGGAGGCCACTTCTGGTCTCCTTGGCCTTCTTCTCCGGCGCTTGGTAGGGCACCAGAACCAACATCTTCGTCAGAAGTAGGATTGCTAGGTTTTCAGGTAGCGGAGCCGGACACTGAATCCGCTCTGCCTTCTTTGTCCAGCCCTGAAAAAACAAATAGGGAAGCTTAAGCGTCTTCCTTGAGTATACGAGTAAAGGATACACCTTGAAATACGAAAAACTTACCAGACTGGCGGGATGGGCCCGGTCGTACCCACAGTGCTCGGTCGTCGCCGGCCACGTCTCGCCTTAAAGACCACCTTCCAGATGTCTTCGTGTGTAGTGCCAAAGAACTGTTGCAAGGTCTGGTGCTCAGCCGGATCGAACTCCCACAAATGGCAAGTCCGGCTTTCGCACGGAAGGATCCGGCAAACAAGCATCACCTGGATCACATTGAAAAGCTTGATGTTCTTGTCTACCATGCTCCTGATGCGCGTCTGAAGCGCTGTCAGCTTGTCCGACGAAGACCAGTCCTGGCCCTTCTCTAGCCAGGAGGTGAGCCGCATCGGGGCTCCGGACTGGAATTTGGGAGCCATGGCCCAGGTGGCGTCGCGAGGCTCTGTGACGTAGAACCACTGATGTTTCCACCCTTCGATGGTCTCCATGAAGGTACCTTTGGGCCATGAGACGTTGGGCATCTTGCTCACAATGGCGCCTCCGCACTCTGCGTGTTGACCGCCCACCACCTTCGGCTTCACATTGAAGATCTTTAACCACAATCCGAAGTGGGGTGGGATGCAGAGGAAGGCCTCGCACACGACAATTAATGCCGAGATGTTGAGTAGGAATTGGGGGGCTGATCATGGAAATCTTGCCCGTAGTAGAGCATGAGTCCGCGGATGAATGGGTGGAGAGCGAATCCCAATCCACGGACGAAATGGGGGATGAATACCACCCTCTCATGGGGCTCCGAGGTGGGGATGATCTGCCCCTTTGCTGGAAGCCGGTGGGCGATTTCCTAGGCTAAGTACCCGGCCTCCCGGAGCTTGGTGATGTCCTTCTCCTTGACGGAGGAAACCATCCACTTGCCCTGCGCTCCAGATCCGGACATGGCAGGAGTGCTTTTCTGAGGTGGAAAGGATGGAAGCTTGGGCGCTGGAGCTCGATAATGGATGGGCAGAGAGAAAGAAGGTGTGGGTGAAAAGGTGAAATCATTATCCCTTTATAAAGGCTGTGAATATCAAGCGCCTCCCCACTCGCCTTAAAACTCACCTATTCCCCAAGGGCCGTGCAGACGGCGCGGTTGGATTACCCATGCCCGTATTGATGAGAATCCCGTAATAAGGGGACATGATCTCTACTTCGACAAGACGTGCCAATAAAACCGCATCTTGAAACGTGGAGCGGGAGGCTAAAAACGGTTCGAAATAATGACCGAGCGGCGATGTGATGTCACGCTACAAAAGTTGTCAGTAGATTGGACTCGTGAAATATTATACTCTCTGCGGGTGTGTGTGGTACTTGTTTTGCAGAGCCGGACACGTTTGTTGTATTCGAAGGCTGTTTTGGAGTATTCGGAGGAGGAACCCGCCTTGCAATGCCGAAGACAATCTGCGCACCAGACACATCATCATTGAAGCCTGGTTCAGGGGATACTGAGGGAGTCGTGGATTAAGGGGTCCTCGGGCGTCCGGCCTATATGACATGGGCCGGACTGATGGGCTATGAAGATACAATACAGAAGACTTATGTCCGTGTCCGGATGGGACTCTCCTTTGCGTGGATGGCAAGCTTAGCGTTCGTAGATTCCTTCCTCTGTAAACCGACTTTGTACAACCCTAGTCCCCTCCGTGTCTACATACACCGGAGGGTTTAGTCCGTAGAGGCAATCACAATCAGACAGGCTAGACATCTAGGGTTTAGCCATTACGATCTCGTAGTAGATCAACTCTTGTAATCCTCATATTCATCAAGATCAATCAAGTAGGAAGTAGGGTATTACCTCCATTAAGAGGGCTCGAACCTGGGTAAACATCGTGTCCCCCGTCTCCTGTTACCATCGACCCTAGACGCACAGTTCGGGACCCCCTACCCGAGATCCACCGGTTTTGACACTGACATTCCTCTCCCCAAATGTAGGCAGGAAGGGATCCCACAACGGCCAAATTCGAAGGGAGAAAACTAGTACAAGTTATCCTGACAAAAGTAGTCTTCACCTGCAAAAGCCTCTGGTGGTGACACCGTGGTGACCTCCGTCCTGCCGTCCTGGCGGTCTTGTTCTTCTTGCACCGATATGGAAACCTTTGCTTGATTCCTCGGGACCCCGCGTCTGCGCTTGCCTCCTTAGCACCAAAGAGGAAACTAGTACACTGCGCCCGCTGGCGCCCGCCTGGCCTTGGTCATCACGTCTCACGTCATGTGAACCTCGCGAGGTGTAGCTTGCATTGATATCTCCGCTCCTCGTGAGCCAGCCCGGGGAGGCCACCCCCAGGGAGGTCTTGGTGTCGGCCGCCTCACGAGGCTTCGCCTGTCGTGAGGGTCTTGAGTAGTTGTTGTACAACTATTATACTCCCTCTGTTCCTAAATACAAATCTTTGTAGAGATTCCACTATGGATCACATACAAATGTATATAGATACATTTTAGAGTGTATAATCTCTCATTTTGCTCTGTATGTAGTCCATGGAGGAATCTCTACAAAGACTTATATTTAGGTACGGAGAGAGTACTTACAAAGGAAGAAAAGAAGAGGAGCATGTTAAAGAAGAGCAAGCAGATTTTGGATAATAAAATGTTGGTTGGCCACACATGATGAACTAGAGCACATAAAGAACACAACTCCCTGCTATCCCTCGATATGTGGCGCATGTGCTTTTTGAAAGTAAAGTAGGGGCATTAACTGACCAATTAAACATTCTCAGTTTTAGTACATGTCAGCATCAAGATTCGTATTTGAGCATTTAAGTTTGGAATTATGAATGGCATGTTGTTTAGCTTGATGGATTGAGGAGCACTGCTTGCAAGTACGTGTCGAAGCACCTACGAAAATAGTACTGAATATATGGGAATATCTACATGCAAGTCGCCTGACTTTTGTCATTTGGGTCAATCGACCATTTCAGGCGGTTGGATGAAGATCCTACGTCTCCTATGTTGGGGAACGCAGTATTTCAAAAAATTTACCCACGATCACGCAAGATCTATCAAGAAGATGCATAGCAACGAGCGGGGAGAGTGTGTCCATGTACCCTCGTAAGTCGAAAGCGGAAGCGTTTAGTAACGTGGTTGATGTAGTCGAACGTCTTCGCGATCCAACCGATCCAAGTACCGAACGTACGGCACCTCCGCGTTCAGCACACATTCAGCTCGATGACGTTCCTCGATCTCTTGATCCAGTTGAGGACGGGGGAGAGTTCCATCAACACGACGGCGTGGCGACGGTGATGATGAAGTTACTGGGGCAGGGCTTCGCCTAAGCACTACGACGATATGACCGAGGTGTGTAACTGTGGAGGGGGCACCGCACACGGCTAAGACGTACAATTGATCTTATGTATCTATGGGGTGCCCCCCTCCCCCGTATATAAAGGAGGGGAGGAGGAGGCGGCCGGCCTAGGGGGCGCGCCATAGAGTGGAGTCCAACTAGGACTCCCAATCCTAGTTGGACTCCCTTTCCTTTTCCGGAGAGGGGGAAAGAGGGAAAGGAGAGGAAGAGGAGAAGGAAAGGGGGCGCGCCCCCTTCCCTAGTCCAATTCGAACTCCCTATAGGGAAGGGGTGTGGCTGCCCCTTGTGGGTTGTCTCCCCTCTTCCCTATGGCCCATGTAGGCCCAGTCTTCCCCCGGGGGGATCCGGTAACCTCCCGGTACTCCGGAAAAATGCCTGAATCACTCGGAACCATTCCGATGTCCGAATGCAACCTTCCAATAGATGAATCTTTACCTCTCGACCATTTCGAGACTCCTCGCCATGTCCGTGATCTCATCCGGGAATCCGAACAAACTTCGGTCATCAAATCACATAACTCATAATACAAATCGTCATCGAATGTTAAGCGTGCGGACCCTATGGGTTCAAGAACTATGTAGACATGACCGAGAAACATCTTTGGTCAATAACCAATAGCAGAACCTAGATGCTCATATTTGGTTCCTACATATTCTACGAAGATCTTTATCGGTCAAACCGCATAACAACATACAATGTTCCCTTTGTCATCGGTATGTTACTTGCCGAGATTCGACCGTCGGTATCATCATACCTAGTTCAATCTCGTTACCAGCAAGTCTCTTTACTCGTTCTGTAATGCATCATCCCGTAACTAACTCATTAGTCACATTGCTTGCAAGGCTTATAGTGATGATCATTACCGAGAGGGCCCAGAGATACCTCTCCGATACACGGAGTGACAAATCCTAATCTCGATCTATGCCAACTCAACAAACACCATCGGAGACACCTGTAGAGCATCTTTGTAATCACCCAGTTACATTGTATCGTTTGATAGCACACATAGTGTTCCTCCGGTATTCGAGAGTTGCATAATCTCACAGTCAAAGGAACATGTATAAGTCATGTAGAAAGCAATAGCAATAAAACTCAATGATCATAATGCTAAGCTAACGGATGGGTCTTGTCCATCACATAATTCTCTAATGATGTTATCCTCTTCATCAAATGACAACACATGTCTATGGTCAGGAAACTTAACCATCTTTGATTAACGACCTAGTCTAGTAGAGGCATACTAGGGACAATTTGTTTTGTCTATTTATTCACACATGTATCAAGTTTCCGGTTAATACAATTCTAGCATGAATAATAAACATTTATCATGATTTAAGGAAATAAAATAATAACTTTATTATTGCCTCTAGGGCATATTTCCTCCAGTCTCCCACTTGCACTAGAGTCAATAATCTAGTTCACATCGCCATGTGATTTAACACCAATAGTTCACATCTTTACCCATAGTTCACATCGCCATGTGACCAATACTCAAAAGGGTTCTAGTAGTCAATAATCTAGTTCACCTCGCTATGTGATTAACACCCAAGAGTAATAAGGTGTGATCATGTTTTGCTTGTGAGAGAAGTTTTAGTCTACGGGTCTACCATATTCAGATTCGTATGTATTTTGCAAATTTCTATGTCTACAATGCTCTGCATGGTGCTACTCTAGCTAATTGCTCCTATTTTCAATATGTATCCAGATCGAGACTCGGAGTCATCCAGATTGGTGTCAAAGCTTAGATCGACATTACTCTTTACGACGAACTCTTGTATCACCTCCATAACCGAGAAATATTTCCTTAGTCCTCTAAGGATAATTTTGACTGCTGTCCAGTGATCTACTCCTAGATCACTATTGTACTCCCTTGCCAAAATCATGCTAAGGTATACAATAGGTCTGGTACACAGCATAGCATACTTTGTAGAACCTATGACTGAGGCATAAGGAATGACTTGTCATTCTCTTTCTATTTTCTTCCGTGGCCGGGTTTTGAGTCTTTACTCAACTTCACACCTTACAACTCAGGCAAGAACTCCTTCTTTGACTGATCCATTTTGAACTTCTTCAAAATCTTATCAAGGTATGTACTCATTGAAAGTCTTATCAAGCGTTGTTGGATTTCGGGTTCCGGCAAAACCCTTGAGGTTCGAACACTGGGGTGCGCACGAAGATCTCTCCCTCCTCCTAGCTCGCTCTCGCAACGATCGCCAGGCCTAGCGCGTCGAACCCAAAGAACAAAGGGACACAAGATTTATACTGGTTTGGGCCACCGATGTGGTGTAATACCCTACTCCAGTGTGGTGTGGTGGATTGCCTCTTGGGCTGAGGATGAACAGTTACAAGAGAAGAACACCCTCCTGAGGAGAGGTGTTCTTGTGCTTGGTGAGCTGGTGTGGTGTCTCTCCAGCCGATCTAGATCTCTCCCTTTCTATGGTGGTGGCTAGTCCTATTTATAGAGGCCCTGGTCCTCTTCCCAAATATTGAGCGGGAAGGGATCCCACAACGGCCAAATTCAAAGGGAGACAACTAGTACAAGTTATCCTGACTAAAGGTGGTCTTCGCCTGCCAAAGGCCCTGGTGGTGACACCGTCTTGGGCTCCACGGTGACCTCCGTCCTGCCGTCCTGCTGGTCTTGGTCTCGTTGCACCGATATGGAAACCTTTGCCTGATGCCTCGGGACTCCTCGCCTGAGCTTGCCTCTTTAGCACCAAAGAGGAAACGAGGACACTACGCGCGCTGACGCCCGCCTGGCCTTGGTCGTCATGGCTTACGTCACGGGAACCTCGCGAGGTTCCCCTTGCCTTGATCTTTCTGCCCCTCGCGAGCCAGCCTGGTGAGGCCGCCCCTGAGGAGGTCTTGCGTCGTCCACCTCGCGAGGCTTGGCCCCTCGTGAGGGTCTTGAGCGTTTGCTGGTGAAGATGGGCCGTACGAGGCCGCTGGTGGAGCCATGTCGTGGGCCGCAGGCATGCAAGTCTGGGGACCCCCGTTCCCAGAACGCCGACAAGCGTCTTGATCTATCTTTATAGATCTTGATGCCTAATATGTAAGTAGCCTTACTGAGGTCTTTCTTTGAAAAAATCCTTTCAAACACTCCTTTATGCTTTCCAGAAAATTCTACATCATTTCCGATCAACAATATGCCATTCACATATATTTATCAGAAAGGTTGTAGTGCTCCCACTCACTTTCTTGTAAATACAGGCTTCACCAAAAGTATGTATAAAACCATATGCTTTGATCACTTTATCAAAGCGTATATTCCAACTCTGAGATGCTTGCACTAGTCCATAGATGGATCGCTGGAGCTTGCACACTTTGTTAGCACCTTTAAGGATTGAAAAAACCTTATTGTTGCATCATATACAACTCTTCTTTAAGAAATCCATTAAGGAATGCAGTTTTGACATCCATTTGCCAGATTTCATAAAATGTGGCAATTGCTAACATGATTCAGACTGACTTAAGCATCGCTACGAGTGAGAAAATCTTATCGTAGTCAACACCTTGAACATGTCGAAAACTTTTTGCGACAATTCGAGCTTTGTAGATAGTAACACTACTATCAGCGCCCGTCTTCCTCTTGAAGATCCATTTGTTCTCAATGGCTCGCCGATCATCGGGCAAGTCAAGCAAAGTCCATACTTTGTTCTCATATATGGATCCCATCTGATATTTCATGGCCTCAAGCCATTTCACGGAATCTGGGCTCATCATCTCTTCCTCATAGTTCGTAGGTTCGTCATGGTCTAGTAACATGACTTCCAGAAAGGATTACTGTACCACCCTGGTGCAGACCATACTCTGGTTGACCTACGAGGTTTAGTAGTAACTTGATTTGAAGTTTCATGATCATCATCATTAGCTTCCTCACTGATTGGTGTAGGAATCAGTGGAACTGATTTCTGTGATGTACTACTTTCCAATTCGGGAGAAGGTACAATTACCTCATCAAGTTCTACTTTCCTCCCACTCACTTCTTTTGAGAGAAACTTCTTCTCTAGAAAGGATCCATTCTTAGCAACGAATATCTTGCCTTCAGATCTATCATAGAAGGTGTACCCAACAGTCTCCTTTGGGTATCCTATGAAGACACATTTCTCCGATTTGGGTTCGAGCTTATCAGGTTGAAGCTTTTTCACATAAGCATCGCAGCCCCAAACTTTAAAAAACGACAACTTGGCTTTCTTGCCAAACCACAGTTCATATGGTGTCTTCTCAATGGATTTAGACGGTGCCCTATTTAACGTGAATGCAGCTGTCTCTAATGCATAACCCCAAAACGATAGTGGTAAATCGGTAAGAGACATCATAGATCGCACCATATCAAATAAAGTACGGTTACGACATTCGGACACACCATTTCGCTGTGGTGTTCCAGGTGGCGTGACCTGCGGAACTATTCCGCACTGTTTCAAATGAAGACCAAACTCATAACTCAAATATTCACCTCCACGATCAGATCGTAGAAACATTATTTTCTAGTTACGATGATTTTCAACTTCACTCTGAAATTCTTTGAACTTCTAAATGTTTCAGACTTATGTTTCATCAAGTAGATATACCCATATCTGCTCAAATCATCTGTGAAGGTCAGAAAATAACGATACCCGCCGCGAGCCTCAACACTCATCAGACCGCATACATCGGTATGTATTATTTCCAATAAGTCAGTGGCTCGCTCTGTTGTTCCGGAGAACGGAGTCTTAGTCATCTTTCCCACGAGGCATGGTTCGCAACCATCAAATGATTCATAATCAAGTGATTCCAAAAGTCCATCCGCATGGAGTTTCTTCATGCGCTTTACACCAATATGACCTAAACGACAATGCCACTAGTATGTTGCACTATCATTATCAACTTTGCATCTTTTGGCATCAATATCATGTATATGTGTATCACTACGATCGAGATTCAATAAACCATTCACCTTGGGTGTATGACCACAGAAAGTTTTATTCATGTAAACAGAATAACAATTATTCTTTGACTTAAATGAATAACCGTATTGCAATAAACATGATCCAATCATATTATGCTCAACGCAAACACCAAATAACGTTTATTTTAGATTCAACATTAATCTCGAAGGTAAAGGGAGTGTGCGATGGTGATCTTATCAACCTTGGAATCATTTCCAACTCACATCGTCACCTCGCCCTCAACTAGTCTTTGTTCATGATCCAATCATATTATGCTCAACGCAAACACCAAATAACGTTTATTTTAGATTCAACATTAATCTCGAAGGTAAAGGGAGTGTGCGATGGTGATCTTATCAACCTTGGAATCATTTCCAACTCACATCGTCACCTCGCCCTCAACTAGTCTTTGTTCATTTTGTAACTCCTGTTTCGAGTTACTAATCATAGCAACTGAACCAGTATCAAATACCCAGGGGCAACTATGAACACTAGTAAAGTACACATTAATAACATGTATATCATATATACTTTTGTTCACTTGCCATCCTTCTTATCCGCCAAGAATTTGGGGCAGTTTCGCTTCTAGTGACCATTTCCTTTATAGTATAAGCACTCAGTTTCAGGCTTGGGTCTAGCTTTGGGCTTCTTCATGGGAGTGGCAACTTGCTTGCCATTCTTCTTGAAGTTCCCTTTCTTTCCCTTGCCCTTTTACTTGAAACTAGTGGTCTTGTCAACCATCAACATTTGATCCTTTTCTTGATTTCTACCTTTGTTGATTTCAACAACACAAAGAGCTCGGGAATCGTTTTCGTCATCCCTTGCATATTATAGTTCATCACGAAGTTCCAGTAACTTGGTGATAGTGACTAGAGAACTCTGTCAATCACTATCTTATCTGGAAGATAAACTCCCACTTGATTCAAGCGATTGTAGTACTCAGACATTCTGAGCACAAGCTGACTTGTTGAGCTATTCTCCTCCATCTTGTAGGCAAAATACTTGTCAGAGGTCTCATACCTCTCGACACGGGCATGAGTTTGAAATACTAATTTCAACTCTTGGAACATCTCATATGCTCCATGGTGTTTCAAAACATTTTTGAAGTACCAGTTCTAAGCCGTAAAGCATGGTGCAGTAAACTATCAAGTAGTCATCATACCACGCTTGTCAAATGTTCATAACATCTGCATCTGCTCCTGCATTAGGTCTGTCACCTAGCGGTGCATCAAGGACATAATTCTTCTATGCAGCAATGAGGATAATCCTCAGATCACGGACCAAGTCAGCATCATTGCTACTATATCATCTTTCAACTTATTTTTCTCTAGGAACATATCAAAAATAGAACATGGAAGCTATACGCGAGCTATTGATCTACAACATAGATATGCAAAAACTATCAGGACTAAGTTCATGATAAATTAAAGTTCAATTAATCATATTACTTAAGAACTCCCACTTAGATAGACATCCCTCTAGTCATCTAAATGATCACGTGATCCATATCAACTAAACCATGTCCGATCATCACGTGAGATGGAGTAGTTTTCAATGGTGAACTTCACTATGTTGATCATATCTACTATATGATTCACGCTCGACCTTTCGGTCTCAGTGTTCCGAGGCCATATCTGCATATGCTAGGCTCGTCAAGTTTAACCCGAGTATTCTGCGTGTGCAAAACTGGCTTGCACCCGTTGTATGTGAACGTAGAGCTTATCACACCCGATCATCACGTGGTGTCTCAGCACGACGAACTGTAGCAACGGTGCATACTCAAGGAGAACACTTATACCTTGAAATTTAGTGAGAGATCATCTTATAATGCTACCGCCATACTAAGCAAAATAAGATGCATAAAGGATAAACATCACATGCAATCAAAATAAGTGATGTGATATGGCCATCATCATCTTGTGCCTTTGATCTCCATCTCCAAAGCACCGTCATGATCACCATTGTCACCGGCTTGACACCTTGATCTCCATCATAGCATCGTTGTCATCTTGCCAACTATTGCTTCAACGACTATCGCTACCGCTTAGTGATAAAGTAAAGCAATTACATGGCGATTGCATTTCATACAATAAAGCGACAACGATAAGGCTCCTGCCAGTTGCCAATAACGGTTACAAAACATGATCATCTCATACAACAATTTGTATCTCATCACGTCTTGACCATATCACATCACAACATGCCCTGCAAAAACAAGTTAGACGTCATCTACTTTGTTGTTGCAAGTTTTACGTGGCTGCTACGGGCTTCTAGCAAGAACCATTCTTACCTACGCATCAAAACCACAACGATTTTTCGTCAAGTGTGCTGTTTTAACCTTCAACAAGGACCGGGCAGACACCCGCCAGCCACCTGTGTGCGAAGCACGTCGGTAGAACCAGTCTAATGAACGCAGTCATGTAATGTCGGTCCGGGCCGCTTCATCCAACAATACCGCCGAATCAAAGTAAGACGTTGCTGGTAAGCAGTATGACTATTATCGCCCACAACTCGTTGTGTTCTAATCGTGCATATAACATCTGCGCATAGACCTGGCTCGGATGCCACTGTTGGGGAACACAGTATTTCAAAAAATTTACCTACGATCACGCAAGATCTATCTAGAAGATGCATATCAACGAGCGGGGAGAGTGTCTTCACGTACCCTCATAGACGGAAAGCGGAAGCGTTTAGTAATGCGGTTGATGTAGTCGAACGTCTTCGCGATCCAACCGATCCAAGTACCGAACGTACGGCACCTCCGCGTTCAGCACACGTTCAGCTCGATGACGTCCCTCGATATCTTGATCCAGTTGAGGATGAGGGAGAGTTCCATCAGCACGACGGCGTGGCGACAGTGATGATGAAGTTACCGGCGCAGGGCTTCGCCTAAGCACTACGATATATGATCGAGGTGTGTAACTGTGGAGGGGGGCACCGCACACGGCTAAGACAATTGATCTTATGTATCTATGGGGTGCCCCCTCCCCGTATATAAAGGACGGGAGGAGGAGGCGCCCGGCCTAGGGGGCGCGCCATAGAGGGGAGTCCAACTAGGACTCCCAATCCTAGTTGGACTCCCTTTCCTTTTCCGGAGAGGGGGAAGAGGGAAGGGAGAGGAAGAGGAGAAGGAAAGGGGGGCGCGCCCCCTTCCCTTGTCCAATTCGGGATCCCTACAGGGAGGGGGCGCGGCTGCCCCTTGTGGGCTATCTCCCCTCTTCCCTATGGCCCATGTAGGCCCAATCTTCCCCCGGGGGTTTCCGGTAACCTCCCGGTACTCCGGAAAAATGCCCGAATCACTCGGAATCATTCCGATGTCCGAATGCGACCTTCCAATATATGAATCTTCACCTCTCGACCATTTCAAAACTCCTCGTCATGTCCGTGATCTAATCCGAGACTCCAAACAAACTTCGGTCATCAAATCACATAACTCATAATACAAATCGTCATCGAACGTTAAGCGTGCGGACCCTACGGGTTTGAGAACTATGTAGACATGACCGAGACACATCTCCGGTCAATAACCAATAGCGGAACCTGGATGCTCATATTGGTTCCTACATGTTCTACGAAGATCTTTATCGGTCAAACCGCATAACAACATACGTTGTTCCCTTTGTCATCAGTATGTTACTTGCCTGAGATTCGATCGTCGGTATCATCATACCTAGTTCAATCTCGTTACCGGCAAGTCTCTTTACTTGTTCCATAATGCATTATCCCGTAACTAACTCATTAGTCCCATTGCTTGCAAGGCTTATAGTGATAATCATTACCGAGAGGGCCCAGAGATACCTCTCCGATACACGGAGTGACAAATCCTAATCTCAATCTATGCCAACTCAACAAACACCATCGGAGACACCTGTAGAGCATCTTTGTAATCACCCAGTTACGTTGTGATGTTTGATAGCACACAAAGTGTTCCTCCGGTATTCGGGAGTTGCATAATCTCATAGTCAGAGGAACATGTATAAGGCATGTAGAAAGCAATAGCAATAAAACTCAATGATCATAATGCTAAGCTAACGGATGGGTCTTGTCCATCACATAATTCTCTAATGATGTGATCCTCTTCATCAAATGACAACACATGTCTATGGTCAGGAAACTTAACCATCTTTGATTAACGAGCTAGTCTTGTAGAGGCATACTAGGGACACTTTGTTTTGTCTATGTATTCACACATGTATCAAGTTACCGGTTAATACAATTCTAGCATGAATAATAAACATTTATCATGATACAAGGAAATAAAATAATAACTTTATTATTGCCTCTAGGGCATATTTCCTTCAGCCTCCCACTTGCACTAGAGTCAATAATCTAGTTCACATCGCCATGTGATTTAACACCAATAGTTCACATCTTTACTCAAAGTTCAAATCACCATGCGACCAATACTCAAAAGGGTTCTACTAGATTCAATAATCTAGTTCACATCGGTATGTGATTAACACTCAAGAGTAATAAGGTGTGATCATGTTTTGCTTGTGAGAGAAGTTTTAGTCTACGGGACTGCCATATTCAGATATGTATGTATTTTGCAAATTTCTATGTCTACAATGCTCTGCATGGAGCTACTCTAGCTAATTTCTCATATTTTCAATATGTATCCAGATCGAGACTAATAGTCATCCAGATTGGTGTCAAAGCTTGCATCACCGTAACTCTTTACAACGAACTCTTTTATCACCTCCATAACCGAGAAATATTTCCTTAGTCCTCTACGGATAATTTTGACCGCTGTCCAGTGATCTACTCCTAGATCACTATTGTACTCCCTTGCCAAAATCATGCTAAGGTATACAATAGGTCTGGTACACAGCATAGCATACTTTATAGAACCTATGACTGAGGCATAGGGAATGACTTTTCATTCTCTTTCTATTTTCTTCCGTGGTTGGTTTTCTTCCATGGTTGGGTTTTGAGTCTTTACTCAACTTCACACCTTACAACTCAGGCAAGAACTCCTTCTTTGACTGATCCATTTTGAACTTCTTCAAAATCTTATCAAGGTATGTACTCATTGAAAGTCTTATCAAGCGTCTTGATCTATCTTTATATATCTTTATGCCTAATATGTAAGTAGCTTTACTGAGGTCTTTCTTTGAAAAAATCCTTTCAAACACTCCTTCATGCTTTCTAGAAAATTCTACATCATTTTCGATCAGCAATATGTCATTCACATATATTTATCAGAAAGATTGTAGTGCTCCCACTCACTTTCTTGTAAATACAGACTTCACCAAAAGTCTGTATAAAACCATATGCTTTGATCACTTTATCAAAGCGTATATTCCAACTCCGAGATGCTTGCACCAGTCCATAGATGGATCGCTGGAGCTTGTGCACTTTGTTAGCACCTTTAAGGATTGACAAAACCTTCTTGTTGCATCATATGCAACTCTTCTTTAAGAAATCCATTAAGGAATGCAGTTTTGACATCCATATGCGAGATTTCATAAAATGTGGCAATTGCTAACATGATTCGGGCAGACTTAAGCATCGCTACGAGTGAGAAAATCTTATCGTAGTCAACACCTTGAACTTGTCGAAAACTTTTTGCGACAATGGACGACGGCGTCGGGGTATCAACTCCGGCATGGTGGAGGAGGACGGCGGTGGATGGGGCGGCGGACAGAGGAGGCTGGTGTGGAGAGGGTGTTTTGGCGCCCACGGAGTACGAATGGGGAAATGGAAGGAGAGAGGAAGGGGGGAACCATGTCTTCAGGGTGCGCTTGTCTCAAATGCGAGGAAATTTACAAACTTAGCCCCCGTTTAAAATTTCCTACATCACAGCAATATTAGTCGGTTGGGAATAGGACGGTAATCTCGCATATACCGAATATTTGCCGACGAGAGTTTGTTTTGGCGCCCACCGTGTATGAATCGGGGAGGGAGTCGATTTCGGCCGAGGAGACACTGTGTTTTGGCGCCCACCGTGTATGAATCCGGGTGAGAGGCGGTTATGTCACGTTTGAGTGAAATTACAAACATACCCATATCGAAACCTATAGAAATCGAGCCGATAGGCTTTGCGTGTCAGGATAGGCAATAATTTCTATCTCGCAAATTTTGGTTTCGGGCGGTTACTGCGACTTTCCCCGCTTCATTCAATTTTTGGCAGAGCAAGAGTGCACTTTTACCGTGCCAACTCAATTCGAATCCAGTTTGTATTCTATTTTGTTCGGGCAGGATCCATTTTCGATTGGAATAAAATTTTATATACATCATTTTTTTATATATAGTTTCAAAAGCACAACAAAGAATTCTGCTCCTTTATATATATAATATGATTTACAAATACAATGATCTCAGATTCATAAGGCTGGATCCATCTTCATTTGGATTTTCAAATATTTGAAACAACTTTATGTTGAAATCCAATGCATGCATTCCTCGCTAACTGTCTCCAATTAATGTGTGTTTCATGCGGGCTTTCACTACTAGAAAAAAGGCTACTAGCAGCGCGGGTAAAATGGCTACTAGTAGCACAGGTACCCACGCTACTAGTATCGCGCTACAGCTAATAGTTAGTAGTAGCGTGTGCCACCCACGCTACTGCTATTACGTACACACGCTACTACTAATGAAATAGTAGTAGCGTGGGTAAACAACCAACGCTACTAGTATCCTATACACTAGTAGCGCTCAGTTTCCTCCCCACGCTACTACTAACGTATTAGGAATTAAAATAATAAACCAGTACACATCATTACAAATACAAGATTTATAATAAACCAGCATTAGAACACATTCATTAAAAGCATACATAATTGACATGGGCTCCTATTTCATGGTTAACTGGACACCGAAGCCAATTAATGAGCCAAAACCCCATCATTATGCATTGGTACTCATGATTGACCACTTCAAAGAACATGCAAGTATGTATGTCATTAACAATTGCAAACATAAATTTCTTTTTACTACAGTTGTATCTACTATCACACAGTTCCTCATTCTACCTGTTCTCATCCAATAATAAGAAAAATGAAAAGGAAAATTTGAGATAATCTGCCGCAATTGCACTTCGGTGTCATGGATTCAGTCCGCCGCTTCAACATCTCATTATCCTGCAGCAATGGAAATTTGCCCCAAAATTACCTTTTGCAACTCCTCAAATCTCTTCGTTGAAGCAAACAGTGAGGTCTTAACCTACAAACAAATATTGTCCCATAATCATTGCAGACTTCAATCATGGGAGAATATAAGAGTGTACAAGGCATATACAGAAAATGGAACCAACCTTTAAAAGTTCATCTTGTAGCTCCCTATTTTTGGCCAATACAGTGTCATATTGTGCGCATCTATGATAACCTCGAGGTAAGATCTCTGCACAAACCTTCCCACTCTGTTGCTATCTTCTACGTATGAATGAAAACAGACCTTACTTGTCGGAGAAGCAAATGTGAAAGTTGATTACAACATGTATGCTAAGTCGCTAACCCATAGAGACAACTAGACCAAATGTCAAAGCTTCCCATGTTGCCGAGGAAGTATATGAGCACCCCTCGAAACATAAATTAGCATGTACTTGACACAAACAAACTTGTACAGAAAAAATAACACGTCCGAATTTAATAGGCTTCAAAGATTGCAAGGAAGGCATACTGATGAGCTGCAATGCAATCTTCAATGTTTAGTACTTGTACAACTATGAGAGCGTTTTTCACAAATACTGTATGTTACTAACTATGAACAAAACCCATTCCTAACTCGGTTAAACTTTCCTAGCTTGGAGTGTAGCAAAGTCTGGTAATGTTTGGCTATGAACCCAAACAGATCTTAAACCTCATACAATCTAGCTTATGGACTTGAATGGGTACTGCAGTTCTATACATTAGAAAGGAAAATAGAACGTTATTTCAATCTTTAGTTCATAGTCAACTGTAACACATACCAAGTTGTTCAGAGCCGATGCAGCATGTGGATCTCTCAGTCCAAACGCTTCTTTAGCTTCCTGTAGGGCTGCTTTGAATAACTTCTCAGCCTCATCTAGTTTTCCCTGGAAAATGGATATAAGTGGATATAACAAACTGACAACAACTGTAATTTAAAGTTCGAATCGAGTAGGAGTAACTAAAGAGACACGCCTCCTTTCCTCCTTGCATAAAGTGATACTCCAACCAGCATTAAGATGTTAAAAACTTGTAACACACAGGGTATATGGTCCAAACAGTCATACTTAATTGAAACATTCAATAGTTGCATGATTTCGTAACTGAAGCAAGGCCTTGGAATATGTACTTACGATAAGAGAAGTTGCAAAACCCAAGCTTTTAGAAACAACAATCAAAAATATCATGGCAAACTACCACCCAGTTTCCGTGTATCAACATGAAACAACACATAGTTTAATGACCGGCTAAAACTTCCAAATACACATGGTTTAATGAGGAAACTAAAGGGCTGACCCCCCATAGCAAGAGTTGCAGCAAGTAACCAAAAAGTGTGGACCAAACAGGTTACATGAAAATCGGTCATCATCAGAGGACTAAAGACAAGAGTTGTTCTTTCTAGGTTATGATGCATGAACATGATTGTGGTTGAATTTTGCGCATTTTCGGGCAACACATATAAAAAAGAGAATTATGTTTGAAAAGAGGAGTAAACAATAATGTAATAAGTTTTTTTTCTCAAAAGGATAATGCCAAAGTGTGGTTCAGATGAAGGTAAGGATAATGAGATACTTGCTTGCAGGAAAAACTCCCATGCTTTATTGGTGCACATTCGCCATTTGATACTGTGATCATTTGAGATCACTAAACCATCTTCTATACAACGTAGGCCAGTAACATTTACATCAGCTTGCTCACTTGTAGCTGCTAGAGCAACCAAATCATCCTGAGCCAATACAGAGTTGCTGCTCAGGCCAAGAACAACAGCTGTAACAAGACTGGAATTAGGATTGCCATGGTACCAAATATGATATTTATTTCATTAAATCAAATGGAGGAGGTTGCATATGTAGAGAGCAGACCTGCTTGCCCAATCAGTATAGCAGCACACGTTGAACCCTTAAAACTGAAGTGACCATCACTAGAATCTGTGAGAGAAAATCATTCCTTTCACTCATCTTGTTAATGATCATGATAGCAAACATGAGTAGTACCAGCCTTAGTTGCAATAGGAACAATACTCGCAGGACAGATTTAAAATCAGAACTCAATTCAATTGGCCAAATCTCTCAGTACATCCGCACAAACAATCGAAGGCAGCATCATCGCAATCTCACACTACATCCACTCAGTAACGCTACCCAGAGTGCATCACACGATCTAACAGGTCCACCATGCTACAGGTATTCCACCGCCAAACTGAACTCTACAGACCCGGCGTGGGGATCCCGTGAGAGGTGGAGAGAGTGGAGGCACGGGGAAGCGCTCACCTGAGGAGCGGCGTCTGCGCGAGCATCTGATGGATGGTGTCGCGGCAGACCGAGTAGCTTCGGAAGAAGGCGTTGGGATCAAAGAGCTCAAAGGCTTGGTTGAATTTCCTTGGAGCATCCTCGTGCAGGAGGGTGGGTCTCCTCGGCCCTCCCACTGCCTGCAGTGTGTAGCGCGCCAGCAGGTTGCTGTGCAGGAGCACGCGGCACCTGTGACCTTCGCTCAGGTTGATGATGATGTCTCGCTTGATACTCCCTTCTCCGCTGAGACGGCACTCTGTCGCCGCTGCAGCCACCAGCGGCATTCTGCTCAATGGCGGCCAAGGCATGCCTTGTGGCTGTCCAGGAAGCTCGAATCAGGCTGGACCTGAGAAGAAATAGAGCACGGTCGTGTGATGTCCTGGCTGAATCAGAGTACATTGCCTAAGGAAATAAAATGGGCAAAAGGAGGAGCGTACAATAAGCAAAAGTGCAGAACAGCATTCTTAATTAAATTTAACCCTGGCAGAATACTAGGTTATCCAGTGCAAAATGGTTGCCTTTTAAAGTATGGAACACAAAGAATCATCATTAGCCGTCAATGCAAATCAGCTTCTCTCCATAGAGAAGAGAAGACATCTTGGTCTCTTGGATGCATGAAGCACACCGTATATGCTAATCTGATCAGAGCATTTTCTTTTCAATTTAATCGCGCAATGCCAACATTCCCACCCATAGATGTTTTGTTTGTGTACGAATAGTACAATTTTTTCTTTTCAATTTAATGAACAAAGTTTAAGGTCCATAGGCTCCTTCGTATCCTGTGGAACATAGAATTCTACATTGGCTGAACAAATTGACATTTCAACTTTCCTAGAGGCATTGTCGCAAACACCTTGCGAGCGAGCTCAGAGCGTGCACCTGCTGCATAGACTATTCTAATCGCAAGCAAGCAAAGCAACCATTTCACGATTCACAAACGCCACATGCATTGTAGTTGGAGGCATAATGACTACTAACTGCGTTGACCAATTGCAGTTACACTGCGAGAAACTTCTGGGGAAAAAATTGGACGGAACATGGTACAGGGAGGGGCTCACCTGAGGTGGAGGCACGGGGAAGCGCTCACCTGAGGTGGCCGCGCCGATGGCCGCGCGGGGCGGGCTGAAGCTCCTCGAAGGCGGCTCGGGGGCAAGATGACCTGCAGGGGCGAGGCGAGCGTGCCGCAGGAGCGAGAGCAGCCTCCGCCGCGAGTACATGCTCCGATATTTTGTCGCCTCTCGACTGGCGGCAGGGGCTGGCGGCAGTGGAGGCGGCGGGGACGACGCTTGCTTTCTCCATCGGCGGCAGCGGCAGGGAGGCGGCCAGCACGACTTGAGGAGAGAGGAGGGAAGTGTTTGGTTGGGGGAATCGTGGGGAGTGGAGGAGAAACACAGAGAGGTGAGAGGCAGAGGTGGCGGCCGCAAAGAGACGGCTTAGTAGTAGCGTGAGGTTTATTACCCGCGTTAGGCCTTGTATAATGGGAGGTGCTTAGAGAAATAAATCAGACTTTTTTTAAGCACCGGTGCTTATTTGTACAGGTAGACGCTTAACTAAGCGTCTCTTCTGTAGAAATAAGCACCGGTGCTTTAGAAAATCTCGGTTTATTTTTCTAAGCACCCCTCTAAGCATCTTCCATTGTACAAGACCTTACTACTATCAACTTAGTAGTAGCGTGGGTTTATAACCCGCGCTACTACTACGGCTAGTCCTGAGGGGCATGGTGAAAATCACTTAGTAGTAGCACGGTTTATAAACCCGCGCTACTACCATCAACTTAGTAGTAGCGGGGTTGTAAACCTGCACTACTAGTAAGTAGCAGTAGCGAGGGGTATAAACCCACGCTACTAGTAAGCGTCTGCCTATAAGCTTTTCCTTAGTAGTGTTTTTTTTACTTCTCAAACATGTATAATGTGTTTCACACACGCAACATATAGTGTAATCCCATTTAGACATTAGTTGCATATAAACCATGCATTGCCTCTAATTAAAGAATCTATGGATCACTAATATTGATAAACTATACTATAACATTACACGTGTCCCCAAATTCAAATGAATATGCATGTTTGATACACCAATTTTGGTTATGATATTATCGATGTCGTGATCTCTAGTTTAAATATTTGAATCCCCTTTAATCCAGATATTCGTCTCATATAGGTATCACTCATGCTTATATAGGAGTATCTCTCTAGACCTACACGGGTTCATCGTCTCTCGGGTATCTCTCGTGCTACCTGTATGTCGACAATAATATTTTATCTTCGTAACACACTGACGGTACTCTCTCCCTCGACCTTCATCACTCTATCTCTCTCTAAGTATATCTCGCTCCCTGCTATGTGTCTCTAACTATGATTCTCCATGTGAAATCTCTTTCTCTCACACGAACACAAACTTCGTCTCCCGGGGTCTCATTTCTCTCTACTATTCCCCTGTGTGCCACTCGCACACCCCTTCTCACACAGAGATGTCTTGCGCTCCTTAGTTATGAGAATCTACGACTCTTCCTCTTAGATATCTCTTTCTCACACACAAACACAAACTCTGTCTCCCACGGTCTCATATCTCTTCACCATTCTCTTGTATGTCGCTCACACACACTCTCTCTCCCTAGAGATATCTCCCGTTCCCTGATATGTCTCTCTAGCTACCACTCTCGTTGTGAAATATCTTTCTCTCTCGCAGACACAAAACTCCGTCTCTTGGGATCTCATTTCTCTCTGATATTTGTTTGTATGTGACTCACATGCACCCTCTCTCTATCTCTCTCACACCCACACACATAACTCAGCCTTCTGATCCACTCAACTCTTATCTCTAACAAACACACTAGCTAGCCTCTTTATCTTTCTATTTATCTTTTTCTCCATCAACCTTCTTTCTCGCCCTCACTCTTTCTTCCTATCACGCACACAATATATGTTTCTCTCTACATGCAGTCATGTGCCCTCTTTTTATCTTTCTCTCACACACACATAACTTCACCCTCTGAACCACCCGATGGTCATCTCCAACACTCAAACTAGCCGATGTCCCTCTAGCTAGCATCTCTATCTCTCTATCTATCTGTAGTTTCTCCGTCAACATTTCTTTCTCGCACGCACTCTTGCTTCCTACTTCCTCCGTTCCTTTATCTAAGGTGCATTTTTTTTACAAAAATTTCACAATGTAAGGTGTATCTGTTGTAATCTCACTTACCCTTTTACCCCTCCACCGCCACATACATGGTAGCTATCCTCCTGATGCTAAATCAAGCCAACCACTTAATGCGTCTGTGGGAAAAAAGGGCCACATCGTTTAGTTAGGAAATTGTATATCCTCTCGTCCAATGCAATCCCATTTTTTTAGTGTTTCCTCCTTGAGAGCGTAGACAACTTCTTTCTCTACCTGATCTAAGCCTTCTCCTGAGTATGTTGCCGAGCTAGGAGTAGATCTTCAGGCCGATTTCGCGAAGCGACCTGAGTCTCGGGGGCTACTAGGATCAGCGGTTTCATGTTTTCCTTCAGGTGCATCTCGGGTTTTAGACCGACACACACCTTGAGGGATACTGGTTATACATATTGACAGCAAATAAATTTACACGCATCGGAAATAAAATCCGCAAACAATCAGCCCATGACCGAGGTGCTGAACTACCTCGAAAGCATTTCGGCATATAGCTCGGATGCAAGTGGCTGGCTCCATAGAGGGCATTTCCGGCATTAAGCTCGGCTAAACTCCTTCAACTTTTTTGAACCAAGGTGATCTATGACACCTCGGATATAGTCCAGCGTTGGAGCTCGGATACAGTCCGATGCTGGAGCACGGATGCAGTCTGGCATTGGAGCTCGGCTGTAACAAGACTCTTCGGATACAGTCCGGCGTTGGAGCTCGGATCCATTCCGGCGTTGGAGCTCGGAAACGGTCCGGCGTTGGTGCTCGGCTGCAAAAGATACCTCGAATGCAGTCCGGCGTTGGAGCTCGGATGCAAGAGGACACTGCCGCACGACAAACACTTCAAACCCGAAGTGTGGCATAAAAATGACAAGGCATTGATAAAGGCCGAAGACTTAAAGGGCTCCTCGGATACCCGACGTGTGAGATCTTCAGATTTAGCTCAGCAATCCTCAAGATAGAATATGGGAAGATTTGTTGAACCAGTTTTCAAGACCGACGACCGAAGACGAAGAACAGTTTGGAAGAACGGAGGAGCGTCCCCAACTTGAAGACCGGTTCAGGGGGCTACTAACGGTGTCCTGGACTAGGGGGTACTCACCACGTTGTCTCCCGATCAGTTGGATTGGACCGAGGACCCCCATGGCCGTTTACTCATGGGCCAGTTCGGACAGCCGATATCTACACGAGGAAGATTCCACAAGACTTGGTTATCAAGAGAAGGACTCCTCTCCACCGACGTATTCGACTAGGACTCTTGTTATCCTAGGCCTCTGGTACATTATATAAGCCAAGGTCTGGCTGGTCGATAGGGATATGCTAGATCATTATGATATTATTCATCATGCCCTTAGGTTTTAAACCACAACATATGATCTCGAGGTAGATCAACTCTTGTAATCACTATATTCATCAAGATCAATCAAGCAGGAAGTAGGGTATTATCTCCATTAAGAGGGCCCGAACCTGGGTAAACTTCGTGTCCCCTGTCTCCTGTTACCCGAGATCAGCCGGTTTTGACACCGACACTCCCCCCTGGCGCGCCCAACCTGGCCGGCCTCCTCTCTCCCTCCCTCCTTTATATACGTGGCCAGGGGGCATCCCAATAGTACAACAAGTCTTCTCTTAGCCGTGTGCGGTGCCCCCCTCCACAGTTACACACCTCGGTCATATCGTCGTAGTGCTTAGGTGAAGCCCTGCGCCGGTAACTTCATCATCACCATCGCCACGCCGTCGTGCTGACGGAACTCTCCCGCGGCCTCAACTGGATCAAGAGCTCGAGGGACGTCATCAAGCTGAACGTGTGCTGAACGCGGAGGTGTCGTACGTTCGGTACTTGGATCGGTTAGATCGTGAAGACGTTCGACTACATCAACCGCGTTACTAAACGCTTCCGCTTTCGGTCTATGAGGGTACGTGGACACACTCTCCCCGCTCGTTGCTATGCATCTACTAGATAGATCTTGCGTGATCGTAGGTAAAAAATTTTGAAATACTGCGTTTCCTACACTAGTCTGGCAAGAATAGTGAACATGTATTAAAATAGACGCAGAGTCAAGTTATCATGTCACAAAAAAATACAAGGTGTTGTGACAAATCCCTCGATGAATAGTATTGTGCTTATTCATGATATAGTTTGACTTTTTTACTTCAACGCTAGATCGGATTTGCTTTTGCATATATTTTCAAACTTAGATAAACGTCCACACCGATCCATCAATCTGACCTGAGGAGGCGAGGTAAACCAGTATATCCACACAAATGTTTGTTGTTAGAGATCAAAGGCAATGCATGACCGGGATATATGCAACACAATTGTTGCATGACACCAGAACCTATATAGAATCCCAAGTCAGCATGCATTAGGGCACTCTCAATGCTTTACCTTGGACTATATCCTAATCACGACACGTAAGTGAAATTCTGATTTGGCAGCCTATTAAATGAGAAAAGAGAGAGGTGCCATATCTTAATTTAGATAAAGTCCCTTTGCCCGGTGCATAAAATGCATGTCTGCTTCTAGGTCATCAGTTTGACTAACTGAATATATGTTATATGTCACAAAAACATACAGTTGGATTCACATATCAGTGAAGTTTTGAAACATATACTTCCCCCGTTTCAAAATAAGTATCGTGGTACAAATTTGTACTAGAACCATAATATTTATTTTAGACTGAAAGGAGTACTTTCCATCACATATAATATGTATTTGGTTGGTCAAATTGCTGACCTAAAAGCACAAAAATGCTAGACTCATGGTGCTTCTTCCAACTAACTACCCCCTCCCCTTGATTTTCAGGAGGGTGTGGGCCAATTTTTCCAAATGGGCAACCAAAAATTGCAAGTGGATCCACCCCGTAAACTCCCCGCAATGACCTCATTACTGCCTAAAAGCACGTGCATGCCTTGTGCAGCTGGACAAAGCGGGTAACTCCAAGCACCAAAATCAAGATAATTCATACTTCTACTTTTTTTCTAACAAAACGCATTAGATGAGGGTTTTTAGATGGAACAATAAGATAGAATGCATTAACGGAGCTATATCAAAATATATAATTAATGCGTATGATACCATAAGATATGGCGCATTTTTTAGAGCTAATATATAATGCATTTTTTTAGAGTTTTATTAGAGCCAGTACCTATATCTATATACCAATATACTCTCCCCATACATGCGTCTATAGGTTGATCTCTTTTGCACAATCGTTGTGTCTCGCTCCCTCTGCTCGCCATAGATGCATGCTCCAGCCCATGCCACTATCTCTTGAAGACAAAAACACATGCTCAATTTTATCGGGCCTTCTTCCCTGGAATCTCACATGCATGCATATTGTCATACCGATCCGTCTCTCCCATGTCGTTGATCTTATGACTTATGTCTTCTTTCTTTTATCTCGATCATGCGCGCGCACACACACACATCCCACGTATACATGTGTACCTCTCGCACATGCACGTTCAAGGTCTCATATGTCTCCATACGTGGTTAATTACCCTCAGCCCTAACCCCACATTGAATCGTTCTCTTCTTGTGTGCACATAACTTCCATCTGATGGGTAAAACACACACTCACACTTAACAATCTCCTTCTAGCTACCCCCCCTCTCTCACTCCTCCCCTATATCCCCGAAACCAATAAGACCATCTTCGTTTAATTCTTGCCTACATGCACCATCGATATATAGTAGTCTTCCTCGGTGTCTCTCGAACAAACACGTTCTCTCGATGTCGACTCCTCTCACGCGCACACGCCTTCTCTTCCGTCTCTACGATCCTTTTGTCTCTCGCACCCCCTCGTTGGTGGCCTCTGCCATACATGTCACCTTTCTACGATGAAGCCACACACACATAAATTACTTTCGCCACTGAAGACTCCGCGTCACACACACACACATGCACGCATCCACCCACCCACCCACACACACACACACACTAAGACTCCATCTCACACACACATGCTCTAGGCGGAGCATTTGTTCCTACCACCCTTCGTCCAACCTTACTCGTATGATAAACAATCACCTTAATTTACTTGTATAACATGGACAAATTCCACTTTACTTTAGTAGTTAGCAAACTTCTCATAATTATATAACGCAAATCACGAGCAGGAAGTGACATTTTTTTACACAACCACGTTAACATGGCCACGTAAATCACTAGCTAAAGTGTAATACCGTTATACTTATATGTTGATGCAAAAGGTTGAGTACATGTCCGAAGAATGGAGTCGCACACACGCACTCTGTCTCTCAGAATCTCACACACACACCAGTTACATGACGCCCCCTTAAGCAGACCTTACAATTTGTGCACCCGCGGGTACACGTGATGGTGGACATTTATTTAAGCCGGACGGTGAACCCAAACAGTCGCTGCATTCATTCCCCTCCCGCCGCTTCTTCTCCGGTCGTCGTCGCCCGATAGCCATGGCCCGGCCGAAGGTAACGACATACGCCATACTCCACCGGAGTGGCGCTTTAATCTGGAGGTGGCGCGAAGCCCGGATCGCAGCTGCCCTACCTCCGGAGTCCGGACTAGCCGGAGCCAGACGAGGAGGCGTTGGAGGAGGAGCAACACGCGGAGCCGGAGGAGGAGAACGACGCAGAGCCGGAACAGGAGGATGATGATGCGGGCGAAGTGGAGCCGGAGGAGGCCGATGATTTCCATTATACTCAGATTTAAAGGCTTTGAGTTTCATGCCACATTTATTTCATAGAGATAAGAGAAAGGAAATTTTAGTGGTCATGCATGCATCTTTTTGTGCTAGCACTCCTATATAAGGGTTGACCGGTCACTTCCCGCGGACGTGCGCAGGCGGTGGAAGAGGAAGGAGACGGGAAGCGGGCTGTGGAGTATCGTTTTTTACCACGATTTCTTAGGAAAATGAGTGCAATAATTGAGTAGTTTTGCAAAGTAGTACCAGTACTACACCCGAAATGGTTCAAAACCAATACCACCACCACACCCGCATCTGACCGCCCTGGCCGACCCAACCCCCCTCCCTTGCCGGCGCGCACTTCCCGCGTGAAATGGTCAGCGTCGCCCCGGAGCGTCAGTGTCGCATTAATGCCCGGCCAGAGCGAAGGCGACCTCTCACTGGTGTCGGCTTTGAAGCAGCGCGACGGCCGAGAGGGCGCCGCTTCTCGGTGCACGCGACTGCTCTACATCGAGGCTGGCCATAGTTTGGATGAGTCACCATCATGGGGAGCCACACTAGCCGCGATGATATGGACTCCCGTTGCCCACAATTATGGATCGTTCCATCTATGAAGAACACGTGGGACTGGAACTATGAGACGGACATGTACCCAGGAGTGGACGTACGAACCTGAGTAATGTAGCGCAGTAAGTGAAGTAGAAAGGCACAAATAGTATGAACATGCGTGGCATATAGGCATTTGTCTCTTACTACCACTAAATATTGTATGTGCAATGCACGGTGATGCTATGATGTACGTGCCTAAGTACTCTACTACTACTATATTAATTGGAGGCACATATTAGGTTTTATATTTGTTTACGTGTATGCCCCGAGACCTTCCAACTAGACGTGTCTTTCTCTCCGGTTCATACTTTGTATCGTTCATACCACTAGTACTACTACGTGTGGTCACCGACCCAGAAGTGGAAGAAGTGGAGATGCTCTACCAGGCTGTTCATGTCCCATTGCTTTCGCTGATGTGTGGGACATCCAGCACGTGCCGTGTTTGGCACTCCTTCGTCGTAAGAGTTGAAACACTAGCATTCATCAAAAATAAAAAATAAGTATAAATCAGCAGTGATACTATACCAACGCGGTTTCCTTGCTCCTCGATATCGGGAAGAATACTTCCGTTCGCCGACATGTGGGACGTCGACCATTGATACGTCTCCAACGTATCTACTTTTCCAAACACTTTTGCCCTTGTTTTGGACTCTAACTTGCATGATTTGAATGGAACTAGCCCGGACTGACGCTGTTTTCAGCAGAACTGCCATGGTGTTATTTTTGTGCAGAAATAAAAGTTCTCGGAATGACCTGAAAATCCACGGAGACACGTTTTGGAATTAATAAAAAATACTGGCGAAAGAATTAGCATCAGGGGGCCACACCCTGTCCACGAGGGTGCAGGGCGCCCCCATCCCTGGGGCGCCCCCCCATCCCTTGGGTGCGCCCCTGCCTCTTGGGCCCCCTAGGACTCCACCGAACTCAACCCCAACTCTATATATTCACTTTCAGGGAGAAAAAGATCAGAGAGAAGGATTCATCGCGTTTTACGATACGTAGCCGCTGCCAAGCCCTAATCTTCCTCGGGAGGGCTGGTCTGGAGTCCATTCGGGGCTCCGGAGAGGGGAATCCGTCGCCATCGTCATCATTAACCATCCTCCATCACCAATTTCATGATGCTCACCGCCGTGCGTGAGTAATCCCATCGTAGGCTTGCTGGACGGTGATGGGTTGGATGAGATTTACCATGTAATTGAGTTAGTTCTGTTAGGGTTTGATCCCTAGTATCCATTATGTTCTAAGACTGATGTTGCTATGACTTTGCTATGCTTAATGCTTGTCACTAGGGCCCGAGTGCCATGATTTCAAATCTGAACCTATTATGTTTTCATGAATATATGTGAGTTCTTGATCCTATCTTGCAAGTCAATAGTCACCTACTATGTGTTATGATCCAGCAACCCCGAAGTGCCAATAATCGGGACAACTCCCGGTGATGACCGTAGTTTGAGGAGTTCATGTATTCACTAAGTGTTAATGCTTTGGTCTGGTACTCTATTAAAAGGAGGCCTTAATATCCCTTAGTTTCCAATAGGACCCCGCTGCCACGGGAGGGTAGGACAAAAGATGTCATGCAAGTTCTTTTCCATAAGCACGTATGACTATATTCGGAATACATGCCTACATTACATTGATGAACTGGAGCTAGTTCTGTGTCACCCTATGTTATAACTGTTGCATGAGGAATCGCATCCGACATAATTATCCATCATTGATCCATTGCCTACGAGCTTTACACATATTGATCTTTGCTTAGTTACTTTTCCGTTGCCACTGTTACGATTGCTACAAAAGCTGCTACTGTTACTTTTTCCACCGTTACCATTACTTCCATACTACTTTGCTACTAAATACTTTGCTGCAGATATTAAGTCTTTCTGGTGTGGTTGAATTGACAACTCAACTGCTAATACTTGAGAATATTCTTTGGCTCCCCTTGTGTCGAATCAATAAATTTGGGTTGAATACTCTACCCTCGAAAACTGTTTCGATCCCCTATACTTGTGGGTTATCAAGACTATTTTCTGGCGCCGTTGCCGGGGAGCATAGCTCTATTCTTTGAGCCACTTGGGATTTATATCTGTTGAACACTATGAGGAACTTGAAAGATGAAAGAACCAATATTTTTCCCTCAACTACGAAGGGAGGTAAGGGACTGCCATCTAGCTCTGCACTTGATTGACCTTCTGTTATGAGTAAATTTGCGACACCTACACCTATTATTGATTCTGATATGTCGCATGTTATTGATGATGCCACTTCTGCTATGCATGATGCTTATGATGAAACTACTTCTATGCTTGATAATATTGTGCCATTAGGTGAATTTCTTGATGAACAACTTGGTAGGGTTAGAGAGAATGAAATTATTGAAACAGATAATATTGATGAAAGTGATGATGAAGATTCTCCCCCTAGATATGAATTGCCTGATGTGCCTGAGGGTTATGTTATGGATGAAGAAACTGCTAGAGACCTTTTTGCTTGCAAAGATAGGTATGATCTTAAGAAACTGTTAGCTAAGCTGAAAGAAAAATCTCTGAATGCTAGAATGAAATATGACCCTGCTTTTGCTACTTCACATATCTGTATTTCTGATAAGGATTATGATTTCTCTGTCAATCCTGAGTTAATTACTTTGGTTGAATATGATCCTTTTTATGGCTATGAATCTGAAACTGTTCTGGCACATCTTACTAAATTGAATGATATAGCCACCCTATTCACTCATGAGGAAAAAAATCATTACTACTATATCCTTATGTTATTTCCGTTAAAGGGTGATGCTAAAACATGGTTTAATTCTCTTGCTCCTGGTTGTGTGCATAGTCCCCATGATATGATTTATTACTTCTCTACTAAATATTTCCCCGCTCATAAGAAACAAGCTGCCTTAAGGGAATACATAATTTTGTGCAAATTGAAGAAGAGAGTCTCCCAAAAGCTTGGGGGAGGCTTCTCCGATTACTTAATGCTTTGCTGATCATCCTCTCAAGAATAATGAAATACTTGATATCTTTTATAATGGACTAACCGATGCTTCCAGAGACCACCTGGATAGTTGTGCTGGTTGTGTTTTCAGGGAAAGAACTGTTGAGCAAGCTGAATTGCTATTGAATAATATATTGAGTAATGATAATGATTGGACACTTCCTAAACCAACTCTGAAGAAAAGCGGTATTCTATTTCTCAGTCCTGAAGATATGCAAGAGGCAAAGAAATCTATGAAAGAAAAGGGTATTAAAGCTGAAGTGTTAAGAATTTACCACCTATTGAAGAAATACATGGTCTTGATAACCTGACATAGGTAGTAAAGGTAAATTCTCTCCATAGATTTGATGAAGGTGATATTCCTCATAATAAGTCTGCTAGCCAATGCTTGGATGAGTTTGATAATTTTATTGTTAAACAAGAAAACTTCAATGCTTATGTTGGCAGACAATTGAAACGTAATGCTTATATGGTTGAACACTTGAGTGATTATTGAAGGAAATATGCCCTAGAGGCAATAATAAAGTTGTTATTTATATTTCCTTATATCATGATAAATTTTTATTATTCATGCTACAATTGTATTAACTGGAAACTTAGTACATGCCTGAATACATAGACAAACAGAGTGTCACTAGTATGCCTCTACTTGACTAGCTCGTTGAATCAAAGATGGTTAAGTTTCCTAGCCATAGACATGAGTTGCCATTTGATTAATGGGGTCACATCATTAGAGAATGATGTGATTGACTTGACCCATCCGTTAGCTTAGCACGATGATCGTTTAGTTTGTTGCTATTGCTTTCTTCATGACTTATACATGTTCCTATGACTATGAGATTACGCAACTCCCGAATACCGGATGAACACTTTGTGTGCTATCAAACGTCAAAATGTAACTGGGTGATTATAGAGATGCTCTACAGGTGTCTCTGATGGTGTTTGTTGAGTTGGCATAGATCAAGATTAGGATTTGTCACTCCGATTGTCGGAGAGGTATCTTTGGGCCCTCTCGGTAATGCACATCTCTATAAGCCTTGCAAGCAATGTGACTAATGAGTTAGTTGCGGGATGATGCATTACGGAACGAGTAAAGAGACTTATCGGTAACGAGATCGAATCTTGGGCAAGTAACATACCGATGACAAAGGGAACAATGTATGTTGTTATGCAGTTTGAGCGATAAAGATCTTCGTAGAACATGTAGGAACCAATATGAGCATCTAGGTTCCGCTATTGGTTATTGACCAGAGACGAGTCTCGTTCATGTCTACATAGTTCTCGAACCCGTAGGGTCCGCACGTTTAATGTTTGATGATGATCGGTATTAAGTTTATGTGTTTTGATGTACCGAAGGTTGTTCGGAGTCCCGGATGTGATCACGGACATGACGAGGAGTCTCGAAATGGTTGAGACATAAAGATCGATATATTGGAAGGCTATGTTTGGACATCAGAATGGTTCCGAGTGAGTTCGGGCATTTACCGAAGTACCGGGGGGTTACCGGAACCCCCCGGGGAGTCATTGGGCCTTAATGGGCCTTAGTGGGAGAGAGGAGGAGGCGGCCAAGGTGCCCCCCCAAGCCCAATCTGAATTGGGAGGGGGGCCGGCCCCCCTTTCCTTCTCTCCCTCTCCCTCTTCCTTCTTCTCCTATTCCAACTAGGGAAAGGGGGAATCCTACTCCCACCGGGAGTAGGACTCCCCCCTTGGGCGCGCCATGAGAGGGCCGGCCCTCCCCTCCACCACTCCTTTATATACAGGGGAGGGGGGAACCCCATAGACACACAAGTTGATTGTTTAGCCGTGTGCGGTGCCCCCCTCCACAGATTTCCACCTCGGTCATATCGTTGTAGTGCTTAGGCGAAGCCCTACGTCGGTAACTTCATCATCACTGTCATCACGCCGTCGTGTTGACGAAACTCTCCCTCGACCTCAGCTGGATCTAGAGTTCGTGGGACTTCACCAAGCTAAACGTGTGCAGATCGCGGAGGTGCCGTACTTTTGGTACTAGGATCAGTCGGATCGTGAAGACGTACGACTACATCAACCGCATTGTCATAACGCTTCCGCTTTCGGTCTACGAGGGTACATGGACACACTCTCCCTCTCGTTGCTATGCATCACCTAGATAGATCTTGCGTGATCCGAGGATTTTTTTTAAATTACTGCGTTCCCCAACAGTGGCATCTGAGCCAGGTCTATGCGTAGATGTTATATGCATGAGTAGAACATAAAGAGTTGTGGGCGATAATAGTCATACTGCTTACCAGCATGTCATACTTTGATTCGGCGGTATTGTTGGATGAAGCGACCCAGACCGACATTACGCGTACGCTTACGCGAGACTGGTTCTACCGACATGCTTTGCACACAGGTGGCTGGCGGGTGTTAGTTTCTCCAACTTTAGTTGAATCAAGTGTGGCTACGCCCGGTCCTTGTTGAAGGTTAAAACAGCACACTCGAGGAAAAATCGTTGTGGTTTTTGATGCGTAGGTAAGAACGGTTCTTGCTAAGCCCGTAGCAGCCACGTAAAACTTTCAACAACAAAGTAGAGGACGTCTAACTTGTTTTTGCAGGGCATGTTGTGATGTGATATGGTCAAGACATGATGCTATATTTTATTGTATGAGATGATCATGTTCTGTAACAAAGTTATCGGCAACTGGCAGGAGCCACATGGTTGTCGCTTGATTGTATGCAATGCAATCGCCCTGTAATTGTTTTTACTTTATCACTAAGTGGTAGCGATAGTCGTAGAAGCAATAGTTGGCGAGACGACAACGATGCTACGATGGAGATCAAGGTGTCGCGCCGGTGACGATGGTGATCATGACGGTGCTTTGGAGATGGAGATCAAAGGCACAAGATGATGACGGCTATATCATATCACATATATTGATTGCATGTGATGTTTATCCTTTATGCATCTTATTTTGCTTAGTTCGTGTGACGCCCGGATAATCAAGCTACAGTAATCCTCTGCTAATCGTGCCATGTCACCATAGTTACTGTTGCTAATCCTCGCTTAATTCAAGTCTTAGTTCAAACTCAAATTCAAATTAAAGCCCAAAATTCAAATTTCTCAAACATGCAAAATAAAATGTTCAAAGTGTGGAAAATATTCCATAACTAATTATGGTGGTGACCGAACGCTTTTGTAAGGTATTTAAATCCCCTTTTGTGAATATAACAGTGGCTAAAACTAATTATTAAATACTATTTAAATTATAAAATACTAAACTATTTTATTTTGAACCTCAAACTAAATGTGCTAGTGGTACAGTTCAGTAGCACTAATTTAGGTAATGTTTAGGTTTTTGGTAAAGCTAAAATAAACAGAAAAATAACAAAATAATAAATTAAAGAAAACTAAACATGTAAAAAGAATATACAAAGGAAATAAAAGGAAAAAGGGGAGAAGTCCCCGTGTCCCCTCTGGGCCTTGGCCCCTCGGACCAGCAGGCCCAACTGGTCTGGCCCAACCCCCACTCCCCCGGTCGTCTCCCTCACTGTTCGAACGACCGGGGCGCCCACGTTCGTCCCTGACCACCTCGACGCCCCGCGCCGCTACAGTTCCCAGACGTGATAAGGTCGCCGATGCCGCGCCCCCTCGATCCCCTCTCCCATTTCCCCCTGCCTCCCCACTCTCCCACTCCACCCTCCACTCCCTCCTGCTCCACCTCCCTCTCTAGATCCCTCACCGACGCCGCACCACCATCGCGGCCACCAACCTCCCTGCACCGTGCGGTCGTGTCCCCGGGGACCGCCGTGCTTCGCTTCGTCGACCCCACCCCGAGATCGACACCGGGGAGCTTCACCAACGCCGCCCACGACCGCCTCGTCTTCGGCATCGCGGCAACACCACCGTTGATCCGCGTCGCCCTCGCTGCTCCGACGTCTCCCGACCCTCCCCGAGCTCGCTTTCGCACGACTACAGGGCCCGTGAGCTTCCCTTCCTCCCCTGACCCCCTGTGCTTCCGTTCGCCCGTGAATTCCCCATGCTCGAGCTCACCGTGAGCTCGCAGTCGCCCCGGCCCCTCTGCTGTACCGCCGCGCTTCCTGGCCCCTGGGATGTTCTCGCCTCGCGCCCACTGGCACCCCTCACGCCCGTCGCTCCCCGCGGCAGCGCCCTCCTCCCTTCGCTCGTGCGCGCTCGCGTCCCCGCTCGCCCCTCGAACTGCCGCTCATTTTGCTGCCACCTTGCTGCTGCTCCCGCCGCCGTGCCCCGCCTCCGGTTGGCCTCGCCCCGGCCAACCGCCGCTTGCCCGCGCCCGCGCCGAACGGCTCCAGCCGCGCCCGTCGTCGCCCGCCACGCTCGGCGCGCCCGCTGTGGGGCCGAGCCCCGCGCTGCTCCGCTCAACGCCGGCGCCCCTGCAGCCCAGCTCCAGCAGCCCCACGGCCACCATCCGGTGCACCTCGTCGCGATGCGCCTGCCAAGCCCACCCACAGCTCCAGCTGTCGCCGGAGATGGCCGGCCGACGAGCTCCGCCGCCCCTGTTTAGCGACGGCGGTTAGCTACCGTGACGTGCTGACGTGGCCACATGGTTAAGCCACTAATGGCCCTAATTAATCTAACCCTAGCCCTATGACAATTGGGACGCATAGCTTAACTAATCCAACCCTTAAAAATAAATAATGTGTTAATTAAACTTTAGTCACTGACATAGGGGTCCCACTAGGCCTTTTTACCTATCAACCGTGGACCAGTCAACAGCAGACTGGCCCCACTGTCAGCCTCCTGTACACTGTGGGGTGCATTGGACCGGGTGCACCTAGCATTTTCCCTTTATTTTTTTGGAATTAAATTAAATCTGTTAATTTCAGAATATTGTTTAAATCTTTGAAAATCATATAAAATAGTTCGTAACTCGGATGAAAAAGTTTTATACATGAAAGTTGCTCAGAACGACGAGACGAATCCGAATACGCGGTCCGTTCATTTGTCACATGTCCCTAGCATAGTGAACATGCAACCTTCCTCCTCCGTTTCACCTGTCCGAAAATGCCAAACTTCGGGAAAACTTTCCCGGATGTTTCCCCCCTTCCCGGTATCATGTAGCACTACGATAGGTCACTCCTAGCGCTGCGTATTGCCATGTTATGCCTTATGATGCCTTGTTTGCTCTGTATTTACTGTTTCTTCCCCCTCTTTTTCTCCGTTAGACCCCGAGACCGCTGTCGATGCCCCTGTGATCGACTACGTCGACGACGACCCTTCTTCCCTTTAGGCGGAGCTTCCAGGCAAGCCCCCCCTTTGATCATCCCGATATCGCCCATTCCATTCTCTCATGCTTGCATTAGATTTTGCTACTGTAATTGATTGCTCCTATTCTCATGCATAGCCTGCTTTTGTACCTGCTATTGCTACCTACCTGCTTATCCTAAACTGCTTAGTATAGGTTGGTTAGAGATCCATCAGTGACCACCATGTCCTTGTTGCCCCTGCTTCATCATCGATGACTCGATCAACGTGATCGACGACCAGAGCCCGGCACCTCACATCACATCACGCCTCTTTTTGTTGCTCGACTCTGCAGAGTTACCATCGAGTGCCGAGGGTGGAACCTCATACATCACTCCTGATGAGATCTATGTAGTGTAGCTATTCGGTCATGGTCAATGAGGGCGATTTCCTCCACCATTCCGATACGGCTCTGACGTGCAACACCTCAAGTGTGAACCTCGAGGGTGGTCCCTCTTACGTTCACCTTGATGATTACATTAAGTGGAATCCACCGGGGGTGATTCCTCGGGTTTTCCCCTTGATGTCTCGACACACAGTTACCTTGACTTTACTTGAGACCGTTGTGAAAGCCGGGCGGGCCCGGAGAGCACCCATGCGATGTGACGGTGGCGGCTGGCTGTTTAGCGGTATCACCCAGGAGGGGGTGATAGCTCCGGACTTGTCCCGACAGCCGTCACTACTTTAATTGTTAATGCACTAACATGTTTGGGTATTTGTTCCGATTTGGCCTCTGGCCTTTACGCACTAACTACCACGCGAGAATAGTTATGGGCCTCGACGTTGATGTATCAGTCGAAGCTTTGTCAGACGCCCAGTTCAGCACTGTGGCCGGGCCGGATCATGCCATCCACTTCACGGGTGGTGCTGGTATCCCCTTGCGCACAACGACCCGGAGTGCAACGGGCGATGGGCCCAGACCCCGGTGTCCATAGGATGTAGACCGGCAGGGACCTCTCTGCTGAGCCTAGGTAGGGTTGCAACGTGTTGATCTTCCGAGGCCGGGCATTGACCCCAGAAAGGTGTGTCCGGCCAGAGTGATCGAGCGTGTTGGGTAACGTGGTGCACCCCTGTAGGGAAGATATATATTCGAATACCGTGTCCACGGTAATGGACGTTCAGACTTGTATCCTGATCTTATACAACTAGAAATGGATACTTTATATGTGATGGATATGTGGCTCCGAGATTGCTTTCTTGCAAGGAGTCGAGGAAGGATCTCTGGGCATTAATTCTACAACATGCTTGTTAATTAAACTGCTATTCTTTACTCTTCTACATGCTGCAAGATGCTTGGAGCTGCTTGAAGATGCTAGTCTTCGATAGGCTAGGCCTTCCACTCTATTCTGGCTTTCTGCAGCTCAGTCCACAGATACAACCCTTCCATTTGATACCAATGCATACTTAATGTAGATCTGATGCTTGCGAGTACTTTGGATGACTACTCACGATTGCTTTCCAACCCCCTTTCCCCCTTCTTCCTTCTTTCTGGTTGTTGCAACCAGATGGTCGATCCCTGGAGCCAGATGCCACCGCTAACGTCTACTACTACCCAATGATGCTTGCTACTACGTGGAAACCGCCGACGACCAGGAGTAGTTAGGAGGTCCCAGGCAGGAGGCCTTGCCTCTTCGATCGTTGATGTTTGTGCTAGCCTTCTTAAGGCAAAACTTGTTTAACTTATGTCTGTACTCAGATATTGTTGCTTCCGCTGACTCTTGTGTATCGAGCTATCTATTCGAGACCTCGAGGCCCATGGCTTGTAATATGAAGCTTGTATTATTTTATTTGTGTCTTGTAACATCCCAAATTTTCAATTTGGAATGTTATACATAGGTCATCATATGCATATCATATTTTTATTTGCATTTTGGTTTGGATCCTAATAATCCTAAGCAACTCAAGGACCCACGGAGAGAGTTGGGGATTTTATTATTTTCATATTTGAATTTTCCCAAATATTGAAAAGAGGATCATTTGGTTTTAATTATTTTCTCTCCGAAATATTTCAATATATGAGAGGAGAAAATATGACTTCTCCAAAAGAAAAGAAATATTGGAGGAGAAATATTAAAATCAAATAAATATTTTTTATTTGGTTTTTTTGCTATTTTATTTGAATTAGAAAAATTATGCATTTTTCAAAATTGCATTTTTAGGCCAAGAAAATGTTCACTTTGTTCTAAATATTTTATTTATACGGTGATTTTTTTTTTGGCATTTTTAGAATTTTTTATAGAATTTTTCTCGGTGGAATTGTTTTTAGAAAAAAATCCTAGACCGCACTGGGCCAAAGGCCCAGCCGGCCCACTCCCGCGCCGCCATCGCCTTCGTCCCCGATCCGGACTCCCGAAGGAGTTCGACGCCGCCACGCCGCTGGCTGGCCCCCACCCCAAGGCACACCCGTTCCCCTCATTATAAGTCGCCGCCGCCACCCCTCGCCTCCCCACCTCGAGCCCCGCACCACCCCCCACCCGCCGCAGCCCCGCGCCCGCGCCGCCGTCGCCCCACCGCCGCACGCCGCCCCGCCTGCCGGATCTTGCTGCCCCCCCCGCCGCTGTTGACCTCGCGGATCCGCCACCGGTTTTTTTGGTTTTAGGTAAAACCGCCGGTTTTTACAAAACCCTAGGTTCAGTTTTTAGATCGGTTCGGTTTTGTTCGGTTTCGTTATTTAGCGAGCATTCGCTCGTTAGTTCGTCTTTAACAAACGCGTTCACCCGTTCGTCTCTGTTAGCGGACGTTCGTCCGATAGATTTTTTTGATTTCTTTTTTCTGCCAGGGACCTATCCATGATTACTTTTATCACAGATTAGCCCCTGATCTTCAAAACCTCGCCGTTTCTAAACCGTTTGTCCAAATTCAGTGAAACCAATGCCAAAATCTTTGTCTCGAGCCCCTCCTTCTGTTTAACCAATTTGAACAAGGTTTTGACAATTTAAAATTTGGTTTCAAGCAGATTTGTTTTCGAAGTACTTTTGACCGTTGTTTCAGTTCCGTAGCTCCGATTCGATTGATTCTTTTTGCAAATCGAAGCTCTTCAGTTGAACTTTCAGATTTGATCTTCTTATTTGAGTTTTACCCGTGCATCTATGCTTGAGTGCTTATGTATGCTATTGTTTGTTTGCGATAGAATTCCCGGAGTGCGAAGCGTGCTACTACGAGTCTCTAGGGTTTGCGGATCGTCAGCAAGGCAAGTAACACATTGATCATACTCTTTTCATACCCACTTTTTATGCATTAGTTACAACCCTCAAACATTGCATGAGTAGGATCTATTAATATGTGGGTTTTGGGAAGTAGATGATGAGGTAGAACCTATCGCCCTTTATTATCAAACCTTGGGAGTTACTTCTACGTTATGCTTATAATTCCATGCTATGCTCGTAGACGTGGATTGGGTTTGAGTGTATCCATGATAGATGTGAGATTGTTAATTAATGGTTAACTTAAGGTGGCTACTTAAATAAACATCTGGGTGGATTGGTTGCGGGCACCTGGGGATATACCAGTGCTGTCCTTTTGGTTCGCCACCCAGGCTCAAAGGGATCATAAGATTATTCATGCTAGAAACTCCCGTGTGCAGCCACAAGCTATTATGGGCTCTAGCATAGTTGAGCATGTTGCATGACCTCTTCCAGTGGTAGGCTAGCAGATGTAGGGGATGTTGGTTGGTACTGTCTACCCGGGGTTAGAGTTAATGCTTCTGAAAGACTGTGTCTCGGTCATCCGTTTCTCAAACACCATGTAGTGCGAAAAATCCAACGGAGAAGATCGAGTCTTGTGGGGAAAAGTGCACAAACCTCTGCAGAGTGTACAAACTAATCATGGTTAGCCGTGTCCCCGGTTATGGACATCTTGAGTATCTGGTTCTTGGATTATCATGTTGATCTCATCACTCTAAATTAATTTGTTGGGTTGTTAACTACTTTTTAATTGGGATTGAGATGGGGATTTACCATTCTCAATGTTTAACAACTACGATGATAGTTAAACAAAATATATTACTTTGTTGTAGGGAAAATTGGCTTTTCGCAAAACATTATAACCATAGAGCCTCCACCAGCCATATATGCATGTAGTGATAGCATTTATTCTGTTCATTGCTCTACTGTGTTACATTGCCAGCATAGTGCATGTGCTGACCCGTTTCGGGCTGCAACATATCATGTTGCAGACTTTTCAGACGAAGAGTAAGGTGCGCTAGGTCGTTGTCGTGCACTCAGCTATGCCGTTGGAGTTGATGGACTCACTTTATCTTCCAAGCCTTCCACTGTTATCTTATTTAGATGGCCTTAAGCCATATTTATTGTAATAAGTTCTCTCTTAAGACTATCGATGTAATAAGTGTGTGATTGCTACTCTGTTATAAATCCTTCAAGTACTGTGTGTGTCAGCATTACCGATCCAGGGATGACACTTATAAACAGAGATTTGACCGTCTGAGGTCGGATCGCTACAAGATGGTATTAGAGCACACGCTGAATGTAGGACACGACCACTAAGATGAGCCATACGTCACTCTTCTCTACTCATTTCTGACTCCTCTCCATTTTCTACTCTATAGGATGGCGGACTCAAGGAACAAGTTTGCACAACCGGATGAAGACATACCTTTTGGGCGACACTTGAAGGAAGTCACTAGGTACCTGAACATCGGAATACCAAGCTTCACCGGGACCTACACCGCCACCTTACCAGAAGAGGAGCGATGGATGATTCGAGTTCAAGTTCCAGGAAGGACATTCACGCCAGTCACTGAGCCCATAGAGTTTTCCTTTGATGCACCAACCTGGAGTCTAGGAAAAAGCATGGCAGCCCACATCGCCATGGGACGCATCAGCGAAGTTTAGCACAAGGAACTTAAGGACACCATCTACCAGATACGTGGGCGCCGAGATGAGCAATGGGAGATGATCAGCACCAGGAGGGACAGGTCCATTGCAGCCTTCATCCAGGAGTTAAACTAGCACATTCGCCGATAGGAGAGCAAGATGTGTGCAAGCACGATAGACCTAAAGAAGGTGATGACCAGGAACATGGAGCTAGAAGAGGAACTCAAGTCTACACGCGACGGATACGAGGAGGAAATTGCAATACTAGTGGAGAAGAATGACGACCTGACAAGGAAGCTAGGAGTATTCATGGGAGACCCCGCGCCAGGAGGAGATGACGACCATCCCGATGACATCCGTTCTGAAGACTACATCATCGTCAACGACACGGACTCTGACCCCGACATTAGTGATGATGATTATGAAGACGAAGCTGGGGCGGATATCATGGAGTCTTCCACCAATCAAAATTTCTAGTAGACCACCATATCATTAGTAGTATTTTCCCCATGTATATAGTAGTAGTCCGAGCACTGTAACGATAGTTAGATCGATTGTATGCCCTTGCTTGAATTGATTTGGTGTGATATAAATGTGTTTGTATCATGTGCATATGGGTAGTGCTTTCTCACTAGAACTCATTCTATTCTAATCTCTCCCCTCCAAACCCATCAGATGCCTCCGAGACGTGACCCCGGATTTGTCTTCCCACCGGAGCTCACCCAGTTGATCCAACAGCAGAATGCCTTGATGTAGCTACTAGTCCAGAACCAAGGCAACAAAAACAACAACCCACCGCCACCAGCCCCAGTTGACAACTTAGCCCGTTTTCGAAGGTTGCAGCCGCCGGTGTTTTCCAGTAGCACCAAGCCAATAGTTGCTGATGACTGGCTACGCAGGATAGGAAGGGAGTTGACCACCGCAGGTTGCACAGATGTTGAGAAGGTGCGTTTTGCCGCACACCAATTGGATGGACCCACAGCCTCATGGTGGGAGAATTATGTTGGAAATATGCCCTAGAGGTAATAATAAATGGTTATTATTATATTTCTTTGTTCATGGTAATTGTCTATTGTTCATGCTATAATTGTATTATCCGGAAATCGTAATACATGTGTGAATACATAGACCACAACATGTCCCTAGTAAGCCTCTAGTTGACTAGCTCGTTGATCAACAGATAGTCATGGTTTCCTGACTATGGACATGGGATGTCGTTGATAACGGGATCACATCATTAGGAGAATGATGTGATGGACAAGACCCAATCCTAAGCATAGCATAAAAGATCGTGTAGTTTCGTTTGCTAGAGCTTTTCCAATGTCAAGTATCTTTTCCTTAGACCATGAGATCGTGCAACTCCCGGATACCGTAGGAGTGCTTTGGGTGTGCCAAACGTCACAACGTAACTGGGTGACTATAAAGGTGCACTACGGGTATCTCCGAAAGTGTCTGTTGGGTTGGCACGGGTCGAGACTGGGATTTGTCACTCCGTGTGACGGAGAGGTATCTCTGGGCCCACTCGGTAATGCATCATCATAATGAGCTCAATGTGACTAAGGCGTTAGTCACGGGATCATGCATTGCGGTACGAGTAAAGAGACTTGCCGGTAACGAGATTGAACAAGGTATTGGGATACCGACGATCGAATCTCGGGCAAGTAACATACCGATTGACAAAGGGAATTGCATACGGGATTGATTGAATCCTCGACACCGTGGTTCATCCGATGAGATTATCGTGGAACATGTGGGAGCCAACATGGGTATCCAGATCCCGCTGTTGGTTATTGACCGGAGAGGCGTCTTGGTCATGTCTGCATGTCTCCCGAACCCGTAGGGTCTACACACTTAAGGTTCGGTGACGCTAGGGTTGTAGAGATATGTGTATGCGGAAACCCGAAAGTTGTTCGGAGTCCCGGATGAGATCCCGGACGTCACGAGAGGTTTCGGAATGGTCCAGAGGTGAAGAATTATATATGGGAAGTCCAGTTTCGGCCACCGGGAAAGTTTCGGGGGTTACCGGTATTGTACCGGGACCACCGGAAGGGTCCCGGGGGTCCACCGGGTGGGGCCACCTATCCCGGAGGGCCCCGTGGGCTGAAAGTGGAAGGGAACCAGCCCTTAGTGGGCTGGGGCGCCCCCCTTGGGGCTCCCCCCATGCGCCTAGGGTTGGGAACCCTAGGGTGGGGGCTTCCCCCTTGCCTTGGGGGGCACGGCAACCCCTTCCCCCCTTTGGCCGCCGCCCCCCCATGAGATCCCATCTCTAGGGCCGGCGCCCCCCCAGGGGGCCTATATAAAGGGGGGGAGGGAGGGCAGCAACACTACAACCTTGGGCGCCTCCCTCCTCCCCTGCTACACCTCTCCGTCTCGCAGAAGCTCGGCGAAGCCCTGCTGGAGACCCGCTACATCCACCACCACGCCGTCGTGCTGCTGGATCTCCATCAACCTCTCCTTCCCCCTTGCTGGATCAAGAAGGAGGAGACGACGCTGCATCGTACGTGTGTTGAACGCGGAGGTGCCGTCCGTTCGGCACTCGATCATCGGTGATTTGGATCACGGCGAGTACGACTCCGTCATCCACGTTCATTGGAACGCTTCCGCTCGCGATCTACAAGGGTATGTAGATGCACTCCTTTCCCCTCGTTTCTAGTACACTCCATAGATGCATCTTGGTGGGCGTAGGAAAATTTTAAAATTATGCTACGATTCCCAATAGTGGCATCATGAGCCAGGCCTATGCGTAGTTACTATGCACGAGTAGAACACAAAGCAGTTGTGGGCGTTGAGTTTGCCAATTCTTCTTGCCGCTACTAGTCTTTTCTTGTTTCGGCGGCATTGTAGGATGAAGCGGCCCGGACCGACCTTACACGTATGCTTACGTGAGACAGGTTCCACCGACTGACATGCACTAGTTGCATAAGGTGGCTAGCGGGTGTCTGTCTCTCCTACTTTAGTCGGAACGGATTCGATGAAAAGGGTCCTTATGAAGGGTAAATAGAAATTGGCAAATCACGTTGTGGTCATACGTAGGTAAGAAAACGTTCTTGCTAGAAACCTACAAACCACGTAAAAACTTGCAACAACAATTAGAGGACGTCTAACTTGTTTTTGCAGCATGTGTTATGTGATGTGATATGGCCAGAAGATGTGATGAATGATATATGTGATGTATGAGATTGATCATATTCTTGTAATAGGAATCACAATTTGCATGTCGATGAGTATGACAACCGGCAGGAGCCATAGGAGTTGTCTTTATTATTTTGTATGACCTGTGTGTCATTGAATAACGCCATGTAAATTACTTTACTTTGTTGCTAAACGCGTTAGCCATAGAAGTAGAAGTAATCGTTGGCGTGACGACTTCATGAAGACACAATGATGGAGATCATGATGATGGAGATCATGGTGTCATGCCGGTGACGAAGATGATCATGGTGCCCCGAAGATGGAGATCAAAGGAGCATAATGATATTGGCCATATCATGTCACTATTTGATTGCATGTGATGTTTATCATGTTTTTGCATCTTATTTTCTTAGAATGACGGTAGTAAATAAGATGATCCCTTATGATAATTTCAAGAAAGTGTTCCCCTAACTGTGCACCATTGCGAAGGTTCCTTGTTTCGAAGCACCACGTGATGATCTGGTGTGATAGATTCTAACGTTCGAATACAACGGGTGTTGACGAGCCTAGCATGTACAGACATGGCCTCGGAACACACGCAATACACTTAGGTTGACTTGACGAGCCTAGCATGTACAGACATGGCCGCGGAACACGGAGGACCGAAAGGTCGAGCATGAGTCGTATAGAAGATACGATCAACATGGAGATGTTCACCGATCTTGACTAGTCCGTCTCACGTGATGATCGGACACGGCCTAGTTAAATTCGGATCATGTTTCACTTAGATGACTAGAGGGATGTCTATCTGAGTGGGAGTTCATTAAATAATTTGATTAGATGAACTTAATTATCATGAACTTAGTCTAAAATCTTTACACTATGTATTGTAGATCAAATGGCCAACGTTGTCCTCAATTTCAACGCGTTCCTAGAGAAAACCAAGCTGAAAGATGATGGCAGCAACTATACGTACTGGGTTCGGAACCTGAGGATCATCCTCATAGTAGCCAAGAAAGATTATGTCTTAGAAGCACCGCTAGGTGAAGCACCAATCCCACAAAACCAAGACGTTATGAACGCTTGGCAGCAGCGTGCTGATGATTACTCCCTCGTTCAGTGCGGCATGCTTTACAGCTAGAACCGGGTCTCCAAAAGCATTTTGAGAAACATGGAGCATATGAGATGTTCGAGGAGCTGAAATTGGTTTTCCAAGCTCATGCCCGGGTCGAGAGATATGATGTCTCCGACAAGTTCTTCAGCTGTAAAATGGAGGAGAACAGTTCTGTTAGTGAGCACATACTCAGAATGTCTGGGTTGCATAACCGCTTGTCTCAGCTGGGAGTCAATCTCTCGGATGACGCGGTCATTGACAGAATCCTCCAGTCGCTTCCACCAAGCTACAAGAGCTTTGTGATGAACTTCAATATGCAGGGGATGGAAAAGACCATTCCTGAGGTATATTCAATGCTGAAATCAGCTGAGGTAGAGATCAGAAAAGAACATCAAGTGTTGATGGTGAATAAAACCACTAAGTTCAAGAAGGGCAAGGGTAAGAAGAACTTCAAGAAGGACGGTAAGGGAGTTGCCGCGCCCGGTAAACCAGTTACTGGGAAGAAGTCAAAGAATGGACCCAAGCCCGAGACAGAGTGCTTTTATTGCAAGGGAAGTGGTCAGTGGAAGCGGAACTGCCCCAAATACTTAGCGGACAAGAAGAAGGCCAGCAACACCAAAGGTATATGTGATATACATGTAATTGATGTGTACCTTACCAGTACTCGTAGTAGCTCCTGGGTATTTGATACCAGTGCGGTTGCTCATATTTGTAACTCAAAACAGGAACTACGGAATAAACGGAGACTGGCGAAGGACGAGGTGACGATGCGCGTCGGGAATGGTTCCAAGGTCGATGTGATCGCCGTCGGCACGCTACCTCTGCATCTACCCACGGGATTAGTTTTAAACCTCAATAATTGTTATTTAGTGCCAGCTTTGAGCATGAACATTGTATCTGGATCTCATTTAATTCGAGATGGCTACTCATTTAAATCCGAGAATAATGGTTGTTCTATTTATTTGAGAGATATGTTTTATGGTCATGCCCCACTGGTCAATGGTTTATTTTTGATGAATCTCGAACGTGATGTTACACATGTTCATAGTGTGAATACCAAAAGATGTAAAGTTGATAACGATAGTCCCACATACTTGTGGCACTGCCGCCTTGGTCACATTGGTGTCAAGCGCATGAAGAAGCTCCATGCAGATGGACTTTTGGAGTCTCTTGATTACGAATCATTTGACACGTGCGAACCATGCCTCATGGGTAAAATGACCAAGACTCCGTTCTCCGGAACAATGGAGAGAGCAACCAACTTATTGGAAATCATACATACCGATGTGTGTGGTCCAATGAGTGTTGAGGCTCGCGGAGGATATCGTTATGTTCTCACTCTCACTGATGATTTAAGTAGATATGGGTATGTCTACCTAATGAAACACAAGTCTGAAACCTTTGAAAAGTTCAAGGAATTTCAGAGTGAAGTTGAGAATCAACGTGACAGGAAAATAAAATTCTTACGATCAGATCGTGGTGGAGAATATTTAAGTCACGAATTTGGTGCACACTTAAGGAAATGTGGAATAGTTTCACAACTCACGCTGCCTGGAACACCTCAGAGAAATGGTGTGTCCGAACGTCGCAATCGCACTCTATTGGATATGGTGCGATCTATGATGTCTCTTACCGATTTACCGCTCTCATTTTGGGGCTATGCTTTAGAGACTGCTGCATTCACTTTAAATAGGGCTCCGTCGAAATCCGTTGAGACGACACCGTATGAATTATGGTTTGGGAAGAAACCTAAGCTGTCGTTTCTAGAAGTTTGGGGATGCGATGCTTATGTCAAGAAACTTCAACCTGAAAAGCTCGAACCCAAATCAGAAAAATGCGTCTTCATAGGATACCCTAAGGAAACTATTGGGTATACCTTCTACCTCAGATCCGAAGGCAAGATCTTCGTTGCCAAGAACGGGTCCTTTCTGGAAAAGGAGTTTCTCTCGAAAGAATTGAGTGGGAGGAAAGTGGAACTTGATGAGGTGATAGTCACCCCTTCCGAACCGGAAAGTAGCACAGCGCGGGAAAATGTTCCTGTGGTGCCTACACCGACTGGGGAGGAAGTTAATGATGATGATCATGAAGCTTCAGATCAAGTTACTGAACTTCGTAGGTCCACAAGGACACGTTCCGCACCAGAGTGGTACGGCAACCCTGTCCTGGAAATCATGTTGTTAGACAACGGTGAACCTTCGAACTATGAAGAAGCGATGGCGGGCCCGGATTCCGACAAATGGCTAGAAGCCATGAAATCCGAGATAGAATCCATGTATGAAAACAAAGTATGGACTTTGACTGACTTGCCCGATGAGCGGCGAGCCATAGAAAACAAATGGATCTTTAAGAAGAAGACAGACGCGGATGGTAATGTGACCATCTACAAAGCTCGACTTGTCGCTAAGGGTTATCGACAAGTTCAAGGGGTTGACTAAGATGAGACTTTCTCACCCGTAGCGAAGCTGAAGTCCGTCCGAATCATGTTAGCAATTTCCGCATACTATGATTATGAGATATGGCAGATGGACGTCAAAACGGCATTCCTTAACGGCTTCCTTAAGGAAGAGTTGTATATGATGCAGCCGGAAGGTTTTGTCGATCCTAAGAATGCTAACAAAGTATGCAAGCTCCAGCGCTCAATCTATGGGCTGGTACAAGCATCTCGGAGTTGGAACATTCGCTTTGATGAGATGATCAAAGCGTTTGGGTTTACACAGACTTATGGAGAAGCCTGTGTTTACAAGAAAGTGAGTGGGAGCTCTGTAGCATTTCTCATATTATATGTGGATGACATATTATTGATGGGAAATGATATAGAATTCTTGAAAAGTATAAAGGCCTATTTGAATAAGTGTTTTTCAATGAAGGACCTTGGAGAAGCTGCTTATATATTAGGCATCAAGATCTATAGAGATAGATCAAGACGCCTCATTGGTCTTTCACAGAGTACATACCTTGACAAGATATTGAAGAAGTTCAATATGGATCAGTCCAAGAAGGGGTTCTTGCCTGTATTGCAAGGTGTGCAGTTGAGCACGGCTCAATGTCCGACCACGGCAGAAGATATAGAAAAGATGAGTGTCATCCCGTATGCCTCGGCCATAGGGTCTATTATGTATGCCATGTTGTGTACCAGACCTGATGTAAACCTTGTCGTAAGTTTGGTAGGAAGGTACCAAAGTAATCTCGGCATGGAACACTGGACAACGGTCAAGAATATCCTGAAGTACCTGAAGAGGACTAAGGATATGTTTCTCGTTTATGGAGGTGACGAAGAGCTCGTCGTAAAGGGTTACGTCGATGCTAGCTTCGACACAGATCTGGATGACTCGAAGTCACAAACCGGATACGTGTATATTTTGAATGGAGGAGCAGTAAGCTGGTGCAGTTGCAAGCAAAGCGTCGTGGCGGGATCTACATGTGAAGCGGAGTACATGGCAGCCTCGGAGGCAGCACAGGAAGCAGTCTGGATGAAGGAGTTCATTACCGACCTAGGGGTGATTCCCAATGCGTCGGGCCCGATGACTCTCTTCTGTGACAACACTTGAGCTATTGCCCTTGCAAAGGAGCCCAGGTTTCACAGGAAGACTAGGCATATCAAGCGTCACTTCAACTCCATTCGTGAAAGTGTTCAAAATGGAGACATAGATATTTGTAAAGTACATACGGACCTGAATGTAGCAGATCCGTTGACTAAACCTCTCCCTAGGGCAAAACATGATCAACACCAGGACGCAATGGGTGTTCGATTCATCACAATGTAACTAGATTATTGACTCTAGTGCAAGTGGGAGACTGTTGGAAATATGCCCTAGAGGCAATAATAAATGGTTATTATTATATTTCTTTGTTCATGGTAATTGTCTATTGTTCATGCTATAATTGTATTGTCCGGAAATCGTTATACATGTGTGAATACATAGACCACAACATGTCCCTAGTAAGCCTCTAGTTGACTAGCTCGTTGATCAACAGATAATCATGGTTTCCTGACTATGGACATGGGATGTCGTTGATAACGGGATCACATCATTAGGAGAATGATGTGATGGACAAGACCCAATCCTAAGCATAGCATAAAAGATCGTGTAGTTTCGTTTGCTAGAGCTTTTCCAATGTCAAGTATCTTTTCCTTAGACCATGAGATCGTGCAACTCCCGGATACCGTAGGAGTGCTTTGGGTGTGCCAAACGTCACAACGTAACTGGGTGACTATAAAGGTGCACTACGGGTATCTCCGAAAGTGTCTGTTGGGTTGGCACGGGTCGAGACTGGGATTTGTCACTCCGTGTGACGGAGAGGTATCTCTGGGCCCACTCGGTAATGCATCATCATAATGAGCTCAATGTGACTAAGGCGTTAGTCATGGGATCATGCATTGCGGTACGAGTAAAGAGACTTGCCGGTAACGAGATTGAACAAGGTATTGGGATACCGACGATCGAATCTCGGGCAAGTAACATACCGATTGACAAAGGGGATTGCATACGGGATTGATTGTATCCTCGACACCGTTGTTCATCCAATGAGATTATCGTGGAACATGTGGGAGCCAACATGGGTATCCAGATCCCGCTGTTGGTTATTGACCGGAGAGGCGTCTCGGTCATGTCTGCATGTCTCCCGAACCCGTAGGGTCTACACACTTAAGGTTCGGTGACGCTAGGGTTGTAGAGATATGTGTATGCAGAAACCCGAAAGTTGTTCGGAGTCCCGGATGAGATCCCGGACGTCACGAGAGGTTCCGGAATGGTCCGGAGGTGAAGAATTATATATGGGAAGTCCAGTTTCGGCCACCGGGAAAGTTTCGGGGGTTACCGGTATTGTACCGGGACCACCGGAAGGGTCCCGGGAGTCCACCGGGTGGGGCCACCTATCCCGGAGGGCCCCGTGGGCTGAAAGTGGAAGGGAACCGGCCCTTAGTGGGCTGGGGCGCCCTCCTTGGGGCTCCCCCCATGCGCCTAGGGTTGGGAACCCTAGGGTGGGGGGCTTCCCCCTTGCCTTGGGGGGCAAGGCAACCCCTTCCCCCCTTTGGCCGCCGCCCCCATGAGATCCCATCTCTAGGGCCGGCGTCCCCCAGGGGGCCTATATGAAGGGGGGGAGGGAGGGCAGCAACACTACAGCCTTGGGCGCCTCCCTCCTCCCCTGCTACACCTCTTCGTCTCGCAGAAGCTCGGCGAAGCCCTGCCGGAGACCCGCTACATCCACCACCATGCCGTCGTGCTGCTGGATCTCCATCAACCTCTCCTTCCCCCTTGCTGGATCAAGAAGGAGGAGACGTCGCTGCACCATACGTGTGTTGAACGCGGAGGTGCTGTCCGTTCGACACTCGGTCATCGGTGATTTGGATCACGGCGAGTACGACTCCGTCATCCACGTTCATTGGAATGCTTCCGCTCGCGATCTACAAGGGTATGTAGATGCACTCCTTTCCCCTCGTTGCTAGTACACTCCATAGATGCATCTTGGTGGGCGTAGGAAAATTTTAAAATTATGCTACGATTCCCAACAAATTACACAACCACTTTTGCTATAGCCAATGTCACTTGGGAGCAGTTTCAGCAAGCATTCCGCATCGCTCATGTCTTAACTGGAGCTATGAGCATGAAGAAGCGTGAGTTTCGCAACTTGCGCCAAGGAAATCATACTGTGGGGAAGTACATGGATGAGTTCAGTAAGTTAGCCCGCTATGGCCCAGATGATGTGTCCACAGATGCCGCTAAGCAGGAGAAGTTTATGGAAGGGCTGAATGATGAGATGAGTATGCAGTTCATGGTGGCAAAATTTAACAACTACCAGGAGTTGGTAGACAAGGCTCTTATGATTGAAGGGAAGCTGCAGCAGACTGAGAGCCGCAAAAGGAAGTATGGACAAGGGAAGTACAATTCAGGAGCTCAGCAGAAGCCTCGTTTTACCTCGAACTCGGGAGGATATACCCATAACCATGGAGGACATACCCACAATGGAGGAAGCCCAACCCTTTCAACAGGGGACAAGTGAACCACGTTAAGTGGAGGAGGTTGAAGAGCAACCAGATGCAGTTATCGGTAAGTTTTTGGTTAAGTCATTTACCGCTCTCGTTCTTTTTAATACTGGTGCATCGCATTCATACATTTCAAGGGGATTTGTGGACAAGTTTAAGTTACCCACCTTAGCCCTTAGGACACCCTTGGTAGTAAGCTCACCAGGAGCAGAGTATATGGCCAGCCGATGGTGCGGTCGGATACCCTTAACCATTGGTAGCCATGTTGTCCCCTCAGACCTAATAATTTTGGAGTCACAAGGATTGGATGTGATACTAGGTATGGATTGGCTATCGAAGTATGGAGGAAACATTGACTGTGCTAGTAGGTCAATTCTGCTCACCACCCCGGAGGGAAAAAGGATCAAGTATATATCCAGGCATGCGCCGAGGAGGACCCAAGTAAATTCTCTCACAGGAGTTGTTCAGGAGGAAGTGCCTGTAGTGAAGGATATCCGGATGTATTTCCAGAGGAGTTACCAGGCATGCCACCGGATCGAGACATTGAGTTTTTGATAGAGTTGTTGCCAGGCACCGGACCGATATCGAAGAGACCATACCGGATGCCCGCAAATGATCTGGAGGAGATTAAGAAACAGATTAAGGAGTTATTGGAGAAAGGTTACATTCGACAAAGTTCGTCACCATGGGGAGCCCCAGTGCTCTTGGTTGAGAAGAAGGATGGATTTTTGAGAATGGTTGTTGATTATCGTGCATTGAATGAAGTGACGATCAAGAACAAGTACCCACTACCGATGATCAATGATTTGTTTGACCAGCTGCAAGGAGCTAAAGTATTCCCCAAGATCGATCTGCGACCAGGATACCACCAGCTGAAGATCCGAGAACAGGATATACCTAAGACAGCCTTCACCACAAGGTACGGACTATATGAGTACACGAAATGCCCCTGCCTATTTCATGAGTATGATGAATAAGGTGTTCATGGAGTTCTTGGATAAGTTTGTTGTGGTGTTCATTGATGATATTTTGGTGTACTCGAAGAATGAAGAGGAACACAAGGAGCATTTGCGCTTAGTTCTCGAGAAGCTCAGGGAACATCAGTTGTATGCCAAGTTCAGCAAATGTGAGTTTTGGTTGAAGGAAGTTGGATTTCTTGGACATGTTATATTAGGAGAAGGTATAGCAGTAGACCCTACCAAGGTTCAGTCCGTCACTGATTGGCTAGCACCCACCTCAATAGGAGAGATCCGCAGTTTTCTTGGACTCGCGGGATACTACCGGAGATTCATTGAGAATTTCTCTAAGATTGCGAAGCCCATGACGGAGTTGTTGAAGAAGGACACCAAGTTCAAAGGGACCGATGAATGTGAGGCAAGTTTCTAGGAGTTGAAGAAACATTTGGTTACAGACCCAGTGCTGATTTTGCCAGATATACGCAAGGATTTCCAAGTGTATTGCGGCGCATCTCGCTTAGGACTTGGAGGTGTACTTATGCAGGACGGAAGAGTTGTTTCATATGCCACACGTCAACTTCGACCGCATGAGTTGAATTATGCCAAGCATGATTTGGAGTTAGCAGCTGTAGTGCATGCGCTCAAGACCCGGAGACATTTTCTTATTGGAAATCGTTGTGATGTGTACACGGATCATAAGAGTTTGAAGTACATTTTCACACAGAAGGAGCTGAATCTCAGGCAAAGGAGATGGTTGGAGCTTATAAAGGATTATGTTATGAAGCTGCACTATCATCCAGGAAAGGCCAATGTCATAGCAGACGCTTTGAGCCGGAAGAGTTATGCCAATACCCTCGTAAGCGGAGGATTGCCAAAGGATTTAGCCGAAGATCTCAGGGAGCTTCATTTGGAGATAGTCCCTAGAGGTTTTGTTGCAGTATTGGAGGTTTAGTCGACATTATTGGGAAAGATTCGAGAAGCTCAGAAGGATGACAAAGAAATTGCCGAGATAAAGGAGAAGATGAGCAAAGGAAAAGCCAAAGGTTTTCGTGAGGATGAGCACGACACCTTGTGGTTTGAGGACCGTGTTTATGTACCCAATAATGCAGAGATCAGGAAGTTGATACTACAGGAAGCTCATGACTCGCCATACTCGATACACCCCGGAAACACCAAGATGTATTTGGATTTAAAGGAGCGTTTCTGGTGGACAGGAATGAAGAAGGATATTGCCGAGTATGTAGGAGTATGTGATGTATGTCAGAGAGTGAAGGCAGAACATCAGAAGCCTGCAGGAGTACTGCAGCCTATGTCAATACCCGAATGGAAGTGGGACAAGCTTGGCATGGATTTTATCACCGAATTACCCAGGACCCGATCGGGATATGATTCTATCTGGGTAGTAGTGGATCGTTTGACCAAAGTGGCCCACTTTATCCCAGTGAAAACCACTTATACAAGTGCGAAGTTGGCCAAGATATATATGACCAGGATCGTATGTCTGCATGGAGTTCCGAGGACCATCGTATCAGATAGAGGAACACAGTTCACTTCAAAGTTTTGGCATCAGTTACACCAAACTTTGGGAACCAGACTGGAGTTTAGTACAGCATTTCATCCGCAGACTGATGGACAGACCGAGAGAGTCAATCAGATTCTGGAGGACATGTTGAGAGCTTGTGCGCTAGATTATGGATCTAGTTGGGATGACAATTTGCCTTACGCTGAGTTCTCATACAACAATAGCTACCAGGCCAGTTTGAAGATGGCGCCCTTCGAAGCTTTGTATGGAAGGAGGTGCAGAACACCGTTAATGTGGGATGAAGTTGGAGACCATCAGTTGTTTGGACCAGATTTGATTAAAGAGTCCGAAGAGAAGGTTAAGTTGATCCGGGATAGACTGTAGGTAGGTCAGTCCAGGCAGAAGAGTTATGCAGACTCAAAACGCAAGGAGGTAGTCTATGAAATCAGAGACAGGGCATATCTTCATGTGTCACCTCTGCGAGTAGTTAAACGTTTTGGAGTCAAGGGAAAGTTAGCCCCGAGATTTGTAGGACCATACCGAGTTTTGGAACGTATGGGAGAGGTGGCCTACAAGTTGGAGTTACCCGAAGGACTGTCAGGAGTTCATGATGTGTTTCACGTTTCCCAGCTGAAGAAGTGCCATGCTGAGATGGCCGATATTCCTCTGAGAGATACAGTGCCCCTGGAAGCAATTCAGTTGGATAGCAATCTGACTTACGAGGAGAAACCAGTCAAAATTCTTGAGTTTGCCAGCCGAGTTACCCGCAGTAAGGTTATCAAGTTTTGCAAAGTTCAGTGGAGCCACCATACCGAGGATGAAGCCACCTGGGAACGAGAGGATGATCTACGGAAAGATCACCCACACCTAATTTCTAGCCAACCCGAATCTCGAGGACGAGATTCATCTTAAGGGGGGTAGGTTTGTAACATCCCGAATTTTCAATTTGGAATGTTATACATAGGTCATCATATGCATATCATATTTTTATTTGCATTTTGGTTTGGATCCTAAAAATCCTAAGCAACTCAGGACCCACGGAGAGAGTTGGAGATTTTATTATTTCCATATTTGAATTTTCCCAAATATTGAAAAGAGGATCATTTGGTTTTAATTATTTTCTCTCCGAAATATTTCAATATATGAGAGGAGATAATATGACTTCTCCCAAAGAAAAGAAATATTGGAGGAGAAATATTAAAATCAAAGAAAATTTTTATTTGGATTTTATTGCTATTTTATTTGAATTAGAGAAATTATGCATTTTTCAAAATTGCATTTTTAGGCCAAGAAAATGTTCACTTTGTTCTAAATATTTTATTTAGATGGTGAAAATTCTTTTTGGCATTTTTAGAATTTTTTAATAGGATTTTTCTCGGCGGACTTAGAAAAAAATCCTGGACCGCACTGGGCCAAAGGCCCAGCTGGCCCACTCCCGCGCCGCCAACGCCTTCGTCCCCGAGCCGGACTCCCGAAGGAGTCCGACGCCGCCACGCCACAGGCCGGCCCCCTCCCCAAGGCACACCCCTCCCCTCTTTATAAGCCGCCACGGCTGCCCCTCGCCCCGCGCCCGCGCCGCCTCGCCCCGCCGCCGCATGCTGGCCCGCCCACCGGATCTCGCTGCCTCGCCGCCGCCGTTGACCTTGCAGATCCGCCGCCGTTTTTTTCGGTTTTAGGTAAAACCGCCGGTTTTTACAAAACCCTAGGTTCGGTTATTTTAGATCGGTTCTGTTCGGTTCGGTTTTCTTTGGTTTCGTTATTTAGCGAGCGTTCGCTCGTTAGTTCATCTTTAACGAACATGTTCGCCCGTTCGTCTCTGTTAGCGGACGTTCGTCCGATAGATTTTTTATTTTCTTTTTTTGCTAGGGACCTATCCACGATTACTTTTATCGCAGATTAGCCCCTGATCTTCAAACCCTCGGCGTTTCTAAACCGTTTGTCCAAATCCAGTGAAACCAACGCCAAAATCTTCGCCTCCAGCCCCTCTTGCTGTTGAATCAACTTGAACAAGGTTTTGTCAATTTAAAATTTGGTTTCAAGCAGATTTGTTTTCGAAGTTCTTTTGACCGTAGTTTTAGTTTCGTAGCTCCGATTCGATTGCTTCTTTTTGCAAATCGAAGCTCTTCAGTTGAACTTTCAGATTTGAGCTTCTTATTTGAGTTTTACCCGTGCATCTATGCTTGAGTGATTATGTATGCTATTGTTTGTTTGCAATAGAATTCCCAGAGTGCGAAGCGTGCTACTACGAGTCTCTAGGGTTTGCAGATCGTCAGCAAGGCAAGTAACACATTGATCATACTCTTTTCATACCCATTTTTACGCATTAGTTACAACCCTCAAACATTGCATGAGTAGGATCTCTTAATATGTGGGTTTTGGGAAGTAGATGATGAGGTAGAACCTATCGCCCTTTATTCTCAAACCTTGGGAGTTACTTCTACGTTATGCTTATAATGCCTTGCTATGCTCGTAGACGTGGATTGGGTTTGAGTGTATCCATGACAGATGTGAGATTTTTAATTAATGGTTAACTTAAGGTGGCTACTTAAATAAACATCTGGGTGGATTGGTTGCGGGCACCTGGGGATATACCAGGGATGTCCTTTTGGTTCGCCACCCACGCTCAAAGGGATCATAAGATTATTCATGGTAGAAACTTCCGTGTGCAGCCACAAGCTATTAAGGGCTCTAGCATAGTTGAGTATGTTGCAGACCTCTTCTAGTGGTAGGCTAGCAGATGTAGGGGATGTAGGTTGGTACTGTCTACCCGGGGTTAGAGTTAATGCTTCTGAAAGACTATGTCTCGGTCATCCGTTTCTCAAACACCATGTACTGTGAGAAATCCAACGGAGGAGATCGAGTCTTGTGGGGAAAAGTGCGCAAACCTCTGCAGAGTGTACAAACTAATCATGGTTAGCCGTGTCCCCGGTTATGGACATCTTGAGTATCTGGTTCTTGGATTATCATGTTGATCTCATCACTCTAAATTAATTTGTTGGGTTGTTAACTAATTTTTAATTGGGATTGAGATGGGGATTTACCATTCTTAATGTTTAACAACTACCATGATAGTTAAACAAAATATATTCCTTTGTGGAAAAAATCGGCTTTTCGCAAAATATTATAATCATAGAGCCTCCACCAGCCATATATGCATGTAGTGATAGCATTTATTCTGTTCATTGCTCTACTGTGTTACATTGCCAGCATATTCATGTGATGTCCCGTTTCGGGCTGCAACATATCATGTTGCAGACTTTTCAGACGAAGAGTAAGGTGCGCTAGGTCATTGTCGTGCACTCAGCTATGCCGTTGGAGTTGATGGACTCACTTTATCTTCCAAGCCTTCCGCTGTTATCTTATTTAGATGGCCTTAAGCCATATATATTGTAATAACTTCTCTCTCGAGACTATCGATGTAATAAGTGTGTGATTGCTACTCTGTTATAAGTCCTTCAAGTACTGTGTGTGTCAGCATTACCGATATAGGGATGACATTATACACAGAGATTTGACCGTCTGAGGTCGGATCACTACATGTCTAGAGTTGTGTTGTGATATCTTCCCGTGAGTCCCTGATCTTGATCGTACATATTTGCGTATATGATTAGTGTACGGTCGAATTGTGGGCATCACAAGTTGGTATTAGAGCCAGGTTGCCTGTAGGATCCCCTTTCCAACTACTTGGCCGAAGTTGAGTCTAGTCTTTGAAAAACTATTTTACTAACATGGTTGTGTGGCTTACGGGCCCACATCGCCTTTGGATGGTATTAGGATCTTTTATTCCTCGTCTATACTCTGGGAATCCAACCTCTCTTCTATTCGGGTTAAATGATTTTGATAACTCTAACATTAGGATCTCGTGATCACATCCACCCAGAGGTTTGTGTTACCCCTTTCTCGAATTGAGGGCCAAGATCTGCTTCACAATGTTCACTGACCTCAGGATCCTCTTATCGAGGGCACCCTGCATCGTCACTTGCAAATCCCTCGCTCCAGAGGTTTTCCCTGACATTGATGTAGCCTTTGCTACGTCCCGTTGTTGTATTCCTCCATCGCACGCATGTGCCTCGCCTAGTATGTCTGTGATGTTTCTCTTGTCTGAACTCTTATGAAACATGTAATTGGCCTCGCATATGTATTGGTATGTCTTGAATGACTACTGCCTTGTACATACTGCGCCTTTGCCCATTGCTCTAGTAACATCATGAATGACTCCATACACTTGCTCCACCCTTTGTTGAACTACCCCCTGTTGCATTTAAGCAGGATGGTTAGACCCGCTGGCCGTGACTGCCCGAATACATGGCCGGAATGATACAACAGTTGAGCTGAATCGCTAGTATATGGAAAATATAATTGCTCAGTTCCCGCGCCCCAATATAAATCAGCAACCAGCCCCAGTGACACTGCAATACTTTGCGCACCTCAACCCTGTCATCTACCGCAGCTCAACTCAACCCCTTGATGCTGATGACTAGCTTCGTCATCACTTTCGAGCCGGAGTCTGCTAATGTAGCCCCTGCCAACCATGTCACCTTCGCAACATATTACCTGAAAGGTTCGCTGCTCTATGGTGGGACAGCCACAAGCGTTCCTTACCTGTTGGAACCGCCATCATTTGGATGGAATTCCAAGATGCATTTCGCGGGCCAATGTCGAACCACCTTGGTTAGTCACAACGTCCCCCGTTGAACTTGAAAGGTTGGAATTCCATGTTTTCCCCATTGTTTTGAAGTCTTCCAATATTGACCTCATTCTGGGAATGGAATAGTTGAAAACACATACCTCTTCTATCATTTGCGCCACTAAAACCGTCCATCCACTACATCCTTCAAATGAGATAGTAAGCTACCATGCACATCTTGATCGAAATGTCGAAGCACAGATTTATTCCTTGCATGCGTTAAACGCGTCTCCTCTTGGGAGAATTGAAAATGCTCTAGTCGTTTATGAATTCCAGCATGCCTTTCCAAAAGAACTACCCAGTCATGACCTTGAACTTGCTACAGTTAAATTTTCACTAAAGTTGTGGCGGCATTATCTTCCTGATAATCGTTGCGAGATCTTCGCTGGTCATCAAAGTCTGAACTATCTGTTACTCAGCTAGATCTGGAACTCCGTCAACAGCGATGTATGGAAACAATCACAGACTGTGGCTACGGTATTTTTATACCCCTCGCAAGGCTAATTCATGGCCGATGCCCTGAGTCGCAAGTCTTATTGCAACAACACCATGGCTTATAAAGCTCAACCCATGGAAGATGATCTCACTTATAGAGAGCATCCGATCCACGTTCTCGTTCAGGCTGAACGTCACACCTATCTGAGGGCTATCAAATTTCTAAAGTCCAGTGGTCAAATCATTCTGAAGATGAAGCCACTTGGAGACGCGAGGATCGTCTTCGATATGAATACCCCGTTTTGTCTCCTTCTACCTCCTAAAATCACGGGACGAGATTTCTTGTAGTGGAGGAGAATTATGACGCCGGGATAATCAAGCTACAATAATCCTCTGCTAATCGTGCCATGTCACCATAGTTACTGTTGCTAATCCTCGCTTGGTCCAAGTCTTAGTTCAAACTCAAATTCAAATTAAAGCCCAAAATTCAAATTTCCCAAACATGCAAAATAAAATGTTCAAAGTGTGGCAAATATTCCATAACTAATTATGGTGGTGACCCAACACTTTTGTAAGGTGTTTAAATCCCTTTTTGTGAATATAACAGTGGCTAAAACTAATTATTAAATACTATTTAAATTATGAAAATACTAAACTTTTTTATTTTGAACCTCAAACTAAATGTGGTAGTGGTACAGTTCAATAACACTAATTTAGGGAATGTTTAGGTTTTTGGTAAAGCTAAAATAAACAGAAAAATAACAAAATAATAAATAAAAGAAAACTAAAAATGTAAAAAAAATATACAAAGGGAAATAAAATGAAAAAGGGGAGAAGTCCCCGTGCCCCCTCTGGTCCTTGGCCACTCGGACCAGCAGGCCCAACTGGTCCGGCCCAACCCCCACTCCCCCGGTCGTCTCCCTCACTGTTCGAACGACCGGGGCGCCCACGTTCGTCCCTGACCACCTCGCCGCCCCGCGCCGCTATAGTTCTCGAAGGGGATAAGGTCGGCGATGCCGCGCCCCCTCGATCCCCTCTCCCACTTCCCCCTGCCTCCCCACTCTCCCACTCCACCCTCCACTCCCTTCTGCTCCACCTCCCTCTCTAGATCCCTCACCGATGCCGCACCACCATCGCTGCCACCGGCCTCCCTGCGCCACGCGGTCGTGTCCCCGGGGACCGCCGTGCTTCGCTTCGTCGACCCCACCCCGAGATCGACGCCGGGGAGCTTCACCAGCGCCGCCCACGACCGCCTCGTCTTCGGCATCGCGGCAACACCACCGTCGATCCGCGTCACCCTCACTGCTCCGACGTCTACCGACCCTCCCCGAGCTCGCTTTCGCACGACTACAGGGCCCCGTGAGCTTCCCTTCCTCCCCTGACCCCCTGTGCTTCCGTTCGCCCACGAATTCCCCACACTCGAGCTCACCGCGAGCTCGCGGTCGCCGCGGCCCCTCTGCTGCGCCGCCGCACTTCCTGGCCCCTAGGATGTTCTGCCTCGCGCCCGCTGGCGCCCGCTCACGCCCGTCACTCCCCGCGGCAGCGCCCTGCTCCCTTTGCTCGTGCGCGCTCGCGTCTCCGCTCGCCCCTCGAACTGCTGCTCATTTTGCTGCCACCTTGCTGCTGCTCCCGCCGCCGCGCCCCGGCCAACCGCCGCTTGCCCGCGCCCGCGCCGAACGGCTCCAGCCACGCCCGTCGTCGCCCGCCACGCTCGGCACGCGCGTTGCGGGGCCGAGCCCCGCGCTGCTCCACTCAACGCCGACACCCCTGCAGCCCAGCTCCAGCAGCCCCATGGCCACCATCCGGTGCACCTCGTCGCGATGCACCTGTCGAGCCCACCCACAGCTCCAGCCGTCGTCGGAGATGGCCGGACGACGAGCTCCGCCACCCTTGTTTAGCGACGGCGGTTAGCTGTCGTGACGTGCTGACGTGGCCACGTGGTTAAGCCACTAATGGCCCTAATTAATCTAACCCTAGCCCTATGAGAATTGGGACCCATAGCTTAACTAATCCAACCCTTAAAAATAAATAACGTGTTAATTAAACTTTAGTCACTGACATAGGGGTCCCACTAGGCCTTTTGACCAGTCAACCGTGGACCAGTCAACTGCAGACTGGCCCCACTGTCAGCCTGCTGTACACTGTGGGGTGCACTGGACCGGGTGCACCTAGCATTTTCCCTTTATTTTTTTGGAATTAAATTAAATCTGTTAATTACAGAATATTGTTTAAATCTTTGAAAAATCATATAAAATAATTCGTAACTGGGATGAAAAAGTTTTATACATGAAAGTTGCTCAGAACGACGAGACGAATCCGAATATGCTGTCCGTTCGTCTGTCACATGTCCCTAGCATAGCGAACATGCAACCTCCCTCCTCTGTTTCACCTGTCCGAAAATGCCAAACTTCGGGAAAACTTTCCCGGATGTTTTCCCCCTTCCCGGTATCGTGTAGTACTACGATAGGTCACTCCTAGTGCTGCGTATTGCCATGTTATGCCTTGTGATGCCTTGTTTGCTCTGTATTTACTGTTTCTTCCCCCCTCTTCTTCTCCGTTAGACCCCGAGACCGCTGTTGATAGCCCTGTGATCGATTACGTCAACGACGACCCTTCTTCCCTTTGAGCGGAGCTTCCAGGCAAGCCCCCCTTTGATCATCCTGATATCGCCCATTCCATTCTCTCATCCTTGCATTAGATTTTGCTACTGTAATTGATTGCTCCTATTCTGATGCATAGCCTACTTTTGTACCTGCTATTGCTACCTACCTGATTATCCTAAACTGCTTAGTATAGGTTGGTTAGAGATCCATAAGTGACCACCATGTCCTTGTTGCCCCTGCTTCATCATCGACAACTCGATCAACGTGATCAACGACCAGAGCCCGACACCTCACATCACATCACGCCCCTTTTTGTTGCTCGACTCTGCAGAGTTACCATCGAGTGCCGAGGGTGGAACCTCATACAACACTCCTGATGAGATCTCTGTAGTGTAGCTATTCGGTCGTGGTCAATAAGGGTGATTTCCTCCTTCACCATTCCGATATGGCTCTGACGTGCAACACCTCAAGTGTGAACCTTGAGGGTGGTCCCTCTTACTTTCACCTTGATGATTACATTGAGTGGAATCCACCGGGGGTGATTCCTCGGGGTTTCCCCTTGATGTCTGGACACACAGTTACCTTGACTTTACTTGAGACCGTTGTGAAAGCCGGGCGGGCCCGGAGAGCACCCGCGCGATGTGATGGTGGCGGCTGGCTGTTTAGCGGTATCACCCAGGAGGGGGTGATAGCTCCGGACTTGTCCCGACAGCCGTCACTACTTTAATTTTTAATGCATTAATAGGTTTGGGTATTTGTTCTAAGTTGGCCTCTGGCCTTTACGCACTAACCACCATGCGAGAATAGTTATGGGCCTCGACGTCGTAGTATCAGCCGAAGCTTTGTCAGACGTCTAGTTCAGCATTGTGCCCAGGCCGGATCGTGCCATCCACTTCACGGGTGGTGCTGGTATCCCCTTGCGCACAACGACCCGAAGTGCAACGGGCGATGGGCCCAGACCCCGGGGTGCTTAGGATGTAGACCGGCGGGGACCTCTCTGCTGAGCCTAGGTAGGGCTGCGACGTGTTGATCTTCCGAGGCCGGGCATTGACCCCAGAAAGGTGTGTTCGGCCAGAGTAATCGAGCGTGTTGGGTAACGTGGTGCACCCCTACAGGGAAGATATATATTCGAATACCGTGTCCATGGTAATGGACGTTTAGACTGGTATCCTGATCTTATACAACTAGAAATGGATACTTGATATGTGATGGATATGTGACTCCGAGATTGCTTTCTCGCAGGGAGTCGAGGAAGGATCTTTGGGCATTAATTCTACAACATGCTTGTTAATTAAACTGCTATTCTTTACTCTTCTACATGCTGCAAGATGCTTGGAGCTGCTTGAAGATGCTAGTCTTCGATAGGCTTGGCCTTCCCCTCTATTCTGGCTTTCTACAGCTCAGTCCATAGATACAACCCTTCCATTTGATACCAATGCATACTTCGTGTTGATCTGATGCTTGCGAGTACTTTGGATGATTACTCACAGTTGCTTTCCCACCCCTTTTCCCCATTCTTCCTTCTTTTCGGTTGTTGCAACCAAATGGTGGATCCCTGGAGCCAGATGCCACCGCTGACGTCTACTACTACCCGATGATGCTTGCTACTACGTGGAGATCGCCGACGACCAGGAGTAGTTAGGAGGTCCCAGGCAGGAGGCCTTGCCTCTTCGATCGTTGATGTTTCTACTAGCCTTCTTAAGGCAAAACTTGTTTAACTTATGTCTGTACTCAGATATTGTTGGTTCCGCTGACTCTTGTGTAGCGAGCTATCTATTTGAGCCCTCGAGGCCCCTGGCTTGTAATATGAAGCTTGTATTATTTTATTTGTGTCTAGAGTTGTGTTGTGATATCTTCCCGTGAGTCCCTGATCTTGATCGTACATATTTGCGTGTATGATTAGTGTATGGTCGAATTGGGGGCGTCACAGTTCGGCGGTAGCATTATAAGATGATCCCTCACTAAATTTCAAGGTACAAGTGTTCTCCATAAGTATGCACCGTTGCGACAGTTTGTCGTGCCGAGACACCACGTGATGATCGGCTGTGATAAGCTCTACATTCACATACAACGGTGCAAGCCAGTTTTGCACATGCAGAATACTCGGGTTAAACTTGACGAGGCTAGCATATGCAGATATGGGCTCGGAACACTGAGACTGAAAGGTCGAGCCTGAATCATATAGTAGATATGATCAACATAGTGATGTTCACCATTGAAAACTACTCCATCTCACGTGATGATCGGACATGGTTTAGTTGATATGGATCACGTGATCACTTAGATGATTAGAGGGATGTCTATCTAAGTGGGAGTTCTTATAGTAATATGATTAATTGAACTTTAATTTATCATGAACTTAGTCCTGATAGTATTTGCATATCTATGTTGTAGATCAATAGCTCGCGATGTAGCTCCCCGTTTATTTTTGATATGTTCCTAGAGAAAAATCAGTTGAAAGATGATAGTAGCAATGATCTGAGGATTATCCTCATTGTTGCACAGAAGAATTATGTCCTTCATGCACAGCTAGGTGACAGACCTATTGCAGGAGCAGATGCAGACGTTATGAACGTTTGACAAGCTCGGTATGATGACTACTTGATAGTTTAGTGCACCATGCTTTACGGCTTAGAACCGGGACTTCAAAAATGTTTTGAACGCCACGGAGCATATAAGATGTTCCAAGAGTTGAAATTGGTGTTTCATACTCATGCCCGTGTCAAGAGGTATGAGACCTCTGACAGTACTTTGCCTACAAGATGGAGGAGAATAGCTCAACGAGTGAGCATGTGCTTAGAATGTCTGAGTACTACAATCACTTGAATCAAGTGGGAGTTTATCTTTCTGATAAGATAGTGATTGACAGAGTTCTCTAATCACTATCACCAAGTTACTAGAACTTCGTGATGAACTATAATATGCAAGGGATAACGGAAACGATTCCCAAGCTCTTCGTGATGCTGAAATCGGTGACGGTAGAAATCAAGAAAAAGCATCAAATGTTGATGGTTGACAAGACCACTAGTTCCAAGTAAAAGGGGAAGGGAAAGAAAGGGAACTTCAAGAAGAATGGCAAGCAAGTTGCCACTCCCATGAAGAAGCCCAAAGCTAGACCCAAGCCTGAAACTAAGTGCTTCTACTGCAAAGGAAATGGTCACTGGAAGTGGAACTGCCCTAGATACTTGGCGGATAAGAAGGATGGCATAGTGAACAAAGGTATATTGGATATACATGTTATTGATGTGTACTTTAGTAGTGTTTATATCAACCCCTCGGTATTTGATACTGGTTCAGTTGCTAAGAGTAGTAATTTGAAACGGGAGTTGCAAAATAAACAGAAACTAGTTAAGGGCGAGGTGATGATGTGTGTTGGAAGTGATTCCAAGGTTGATAAGATCACCATCGCACACTCCCTTTACCTTCGGGATTAGTGTTGAACCTAAAATAGATGTTATTTGGTGTTTGCGTTGTGCATGAATATGATTGGATCATGTTTATTGCAATACGGTTATTCATTTAAGTCAAAGAATAATTGTTGTTCTATTTACATGAATAAAACCTTCTATGGTCATACACTCAATATAAATGGTTTATTGAATCTCGATCATAGTAATACACATATTCATAAATATTGAAGCCAAAAGATGCAAAGTTAATAATGATAGTGCAACTTATTTGTGGCACTACTATTTAGGTCATATTGGTGTAAAGCGCATGAAGAAACTCCATGCCGATGGGCTTTTGGATTCACTTGATTATGAATCACTTGATGCTTGCGAACCATACCTCATGGGCAAGATGACTAAAACTCTGTTCTCCAGAATAATGGAGCGAGCAACTGACTTATTGGAAATAATACATACTGACGTATGCGGTCCGATGAGTGTTGAGGCTCGCGGCGGGTATCGTTATTTTCTATCCTTCACAGATGATTTGAGCAGATATGGGTATATCTACTTAATGAAACCTAAGTCTGAAACATTTGAAAAGTTCAAGAATTTCAGAGTGAAGTAGAAAATCATCGTAACAAGAAAATAAAGTTTCTACGACCTGATCGTGGGGGAGAATATTTGAGTTACGAGTTTGGTCTTCATTTAAAACTATGCAGAATAGTTTCGCAACTCACGCCACCCGGAACACCACAGTGTAATGGTGTGTCCGAACGTCGTAACCGCACTTTATTAGATATGGTGCGATCTATGATGTCTCTTACTGATTTACCACTATCGTTTTGGGGTTATGCATTAGAGACAACTGCATTCACGTTAAATAGGGCACCACGTAAATCCGTTGAGACGACACCATATGAACTGTGGTTTGGCAAGAAACCTAAGCTATCGTTTCTTAAAGTTTGGGGCGGCGATGCTTATGTGAAAAAGTTTCAACCTGATAAGCTCGAACCCAAATCGGAGAAATGTGTCTTCATAGGATACCCAAAGAAAACTGTTGGGTACACCTTCTATCACAGATCCGAAGGCAAGATATTCGTTGCTAAAAATGGATATTTTCTAGAGAAGGAGTTTCTCTCGAAAGAAGTGAGTGGGAGGAAAGTAGAACTTGATGAGGTAATTGTACCTTCTCCCTAATTGGAAAGTAGTTCATCATAGAAATTAGTTCCAGTGATGCCTACATCAATTAGTGAGGAAGTTAATGATGATGATCATGAAACTTCAGATCAAGTTACTACCAAACCTCGTAGGTCAACCAGAGTATGTTCCGCACCAGAGTGGTACGGTAATCCGGTTCTGGAAGTCATGTTACTAGACCATGACGAACCTTCGAACTATGATGAAGCGATGATGAGCCCAGATTCCGCAAATTGGTTTAAGGCCATGAAATCTGAGATAGGATCCATGTATGAAAACAAAGTATGGAATTTGGTGGAATTGCCCGATAATCGGCAAGCCATTGAGAATAAATGGATCTTCAAGAGGAAGACTGTCGTGGAATTGTCACGTCAGATGTCCTAGGGTGAGGACTTAGTCGTGAGGCCAGCGCATCTATGTAGTAGCTTGAGAGGGGTTGAGCGGAATCGAGAGACGCAATGCAAGACAAGGATTTAGACAGCTTCGGGCCCCAGGAAACATCATCCGGTAATAACCCTACATGCTGTTTGAGGCTAGATCTCATTACGCTCATGAAGGAGTCGCCGTAAACCGGCTCTCCTCTAATTGTGTCTAGCCCTAGAGATTATTGATTGTTGCCTGTCCCTCTTTGGGGAGTCCTGCCCCTCCTTATATATGTTGAAGGGGCGGATTACATGTGGAGTCCTATTAGGATTAGGACTAGTCTATCTTTAATACAAACCGGATACAAGTCCAGGTCTTAGCTCCTTGTAAGGTAAATATTCCTCATGCCTTTCCTCTTAAACCGGCCCACCATTAACATAAACCGGCCTTCTGGGCCTTGGGCCTTGTCATCCGTCCGCCGCCCGCCGGGTTACTAGTGTGTCATAATGTTTAAGAAGGTTGCTTGTAAACCGCCAGGTCAGGGCGAGTCGCCAGTGAATCGCCAAGTGTCAGCATGATCTCAAATAAACCGCCAAGTCCGGCCGGGTTATACTTCCGGTCGGTTTACGCTGCGGGGTATATCCCCGACATTAGCCCCTAGTTTAATTTGGATTTATCCATGTTAAACTGATCCTGTAAAACAAACACAAGAACAAATTTGACAGATTATGCTCTGGGTTAAGAATTCTTGTAAACCGGCATCTGATGATCCTTAAGTCCTTGTCATTTCCTCCTTCTAGAAAATCCTAGTCAACAAGCCAGCTTCATACTCAATTTGCTGACATTGGTTTCTCACAGAGAAATATTGTGAAGAATAATCCACTTGAGTCGGCTTCCAAAGCGCCAGTTTAAGAAATATGGGTCTTAAAATACTCATCTGATATTCAGCCGGTTTGAAGATGTAAAACCTGCCGGTTTAATATTACCAAAATTACCGGTTTGTAAATATGGATGGCACCGAGTCATAATTGTTGTCAACACCGGGTCATGTAATTGATTTTCCTGATTTGCTCAAAACTGATAAACTGAATACTCCATATATGTAGCCCCCAAGTGCCGGGTTGTCATGCTTGCAGCAACCTGGGACTTGTAATTGCTTATAAAAACTTCAGTCAGTGTAGCCCCCAAGGGCCGGCTTAGTAAGATAATACTGAACCGGGACTTGATATATACTTCAATGAAAATAACATCTTATAATGTAGCTTACATCGTAGGGCTTGAACCCACGTCCACAAGGTTAAGAGCTTTGTGCTTTACCAACTAAGCAGTGGATCCTTCAATATAATGGACGAAAATTTGTGTACCTTGAATTGTTGATAGGAGCAATTGGTAGCCCCCAAGGGCCGGCTCATTATGATGTGATGAGTCGGGTCTTTAATAAGGCCAATAAAAATGACTTTGCATTAGCCCCCAAGTGTCATGGTGCATGCTTGCAGCGACATGAGACTTGCATGTAATCTCAATTTGAACAATGTAGCCCTCAAGTGCCGGGTCGTAAGCCTGCAACGACTCAGGACTATTCCTTCCATTGTAGAATAAATCATATCCTGTGATAAAATAATAGCCATTGCGCTAAAGCGACTCGGGGCTATTAAAGATTTGAATAATATAATCCAATGATTTATAAGCGCATGATTCCAATGGCGCAATCCAAATATATACTGGCGACTCATAGTCGAAAGCCAGGCCGGGTTAATAAACACCGGATTATAACTGATCATGTACTGACAACTTGTAGTTGAAAGTCAAGCCGGTTTAATGAACACCGGTTTATCAAAACATCACAAATCTTATCAAAAGAAAGAGAAACTTATCAAAAGGCAAATAAAATCGTTGCAGTCAAGGCTTTTCACGGGCTGCCAGGCCCCAAATTCGAGTCTTTTCATGGGCTGCCAGGCCACTGAGTTAAACCATTTCACAAAGCCTTTTAAGATGGTCCTCAATCCTTAACCAATCGCCGGTCTATCATTGACAAGTTCAGGGTCATATGCGATTGACTTGTCAAGTTGGCGGGTCATACCAGGCTTACCTGGGCGGAGTGACTTACTTAATGAAGGCAGGTTAACCCGGGGTTTTTGGTGTACATACCAGGCTTCCAAGCCACGGCTTGATAGCCTATTGCAAGTGTAGATTTCTTTGTTCATTGTGGTAGCAAAGAATCCCCAAGCAACATTTTGAGCTGTGCTCAACGGGTGCCTATGTTTGAGTTGTTCTTGACAACACTCTTTGGCCCCTAAGTAATGGCATTGCGCCAGCCAAAAGGCGTAGCTATGGTTGAACACAACCAAGCCCCAAAGTGACTTACTGTCGTGGCTTTTGAGCCAGCCAAGAGGTGTAGCTATGGTTCGAATACAACCAAGCCCCCAAGTGACTTACTGTCGTGGCTTTTGAGCCAGCCAAGAGGTGTAGCTATGGTTCTAATACAACCAAGCCCCCAAGTGACTTACTGTCGTGGCTTTTGAGCCAGCCAAGAGGTGTAGCTATGGTTCGAATACAACCAAGCCCCCAAGTGACTTTCTGGCATTGCGCCGATCAAGAGGTGTAGCTATGGTTCGGATACGACCAAGCCCCCAAGTGATCAATAATATGATAAGCCAATAAGGCAGGATACCCATGTTTGAACCGCGCATCATGGCAGCAGGTCCTCTTCGGCAACCTTTAACTTTTTGCAAGAGATAAATTTTTCTTGAACCGGGATTTTAAACCGGATATTGAGAGCTTCAAAGCTTTGTGAGAGACATCTTTCACTTGAGCCGGATTTTAAACCGAAATCTTTATTTTTAGCCGGAAATTTTTCTGCCGGCATTTAAACTCGAACTTGCGAGAGATTGATTCTTTTTTGAACCGGACATTTTCAAACCGGATTTGAGAGCTTCAGAGCTTTGTGGGAGAATAGATTTCCCTTGAACCGGATTGTAAACCGGATATTTGAGAGCTTCAGTGAGACTGACTTCCCTTGAGCCGGATTTTAAACCGGAATCCTTTTGATGACCCTGAACTTATTCATTGAGCCGGGATTTTGTAACTGTCATATACTTTCTAAGCCAGAAATTTTCTGGTGGCCTTTAAATTTTCATCAATATAACAGTAGCCACCGGGACCGGGTTATCTGTCCCTCCATCATCCTGGGGTTCTTTAAATTTGCTGAAACTGGCAAGATTTGCTGAATCATGTCATCGTAGCCCCCGAGTCTCAAAGGTGACTCGAGGAGTTGTTGAGATTCTCCATATTTTGACCGTGATATAAACCGACATAACTTGTATATCATTGGTGTTGATAGCACGATGTCAATCCATATAAGGTTGAGGTGACTATGGCGGGTTATAAATGATCCCGTATGAGCCATGTCAGCAACTCGGCCAATGGTTCCTTCCAACTGGCGATTTGAAGTTAACAAAACTGTAGTGGCGGCGACTTGTGCGCCTTCCCATTGAGCCATCCAGTGCAGACGACGGTTGATCATATATGATAATTTGCCTCCAATTTGTTGAAAGAAAAACCGGGCTACCCAAGCTGTGACGTGCTCATACTCAATAACCAGCTCATGCAGACAGGTGCGGCCCAGTATTTTGATGTAGACCTGGCCGCGAGAGACGAACGACAAGGACGACCGCAGCATCAGAGGCGGCTCAGACAGATGAGTCGGCCGCGGCATTGTAAACCGGCACGGATGGGCGAGTTAATCGCGGGCGCAGTCCCGGCAAGCTGATGTAAACCGGGCCACAGGGACGGCGACTTGCGCACGTTCATTCACCAGGTGGTTTGACACAGACGAAACGCCGGTGCAGAACGTTGATAGCGCGTGCTCCGTGCCCGTAATATAACACCTCATTTGTAATGAACAATTGTCCTGTGTCAAAAAATATCACACGCCAAAGTAATTGTTCACACAAATATTAATATGTGCTATGAAAACAAACCAGACGGATATCACCTGATGTTTTTTGTTCGGACAACGGATGATCCGATTCATCGCGACAGAGACGGTTTAGGCAGATCGGCGACTCAATATGGTCCTGGCGATCCAAGCAGAAACCCTCCGGGTTATTCTCTGGGTCCTTAAACACCCGGCACGGGCGGTGCAGATACATACATCGCCTCCGACGCCGGCGCACGAGGCCGGTTCATAACGTGGCCATGAGTTAATCGACCTGTGTATACAATAGCATACCTCGAAGAAATCTTTTGATAATATTTAATTATACCAAGTAAGAGTTTCAGAAAAATAGCACCTGATTGTGGTAGGGCCGGCTCAGGGCCAGCATCTCAGTGGAGGCGAGTCATCAGGGCAGCTGAACACGCGACAGGCGCGGCTCCATGAAGCCTTGGCGGCTTAACACCCCGCAGGGGTGATTCAGTACTACCCCGGCGGCTCAGAAAGCAGCAGAGGCCAAACTGGCGGGCTGGCATGGCGCAGCAGGGCGCGGTGAAGCAGTATTTGTAGCACGGCTGTGAAAACTCCCAGTGAAGCGGAGGCGTTGGCTGTGCAGCTTGTGGCGATTCACGGGGTCAGTGGAAGCGCAATGAGTCAAAGCAGTGATGGCGGCTCGGTGGCATCCAGCTCACACCTGCGGACCCGTTGACTCGCAGCAACTAGTAGTAGAAGCTCAACATCGCGGCGGCTCACGGCCAAGCAACAACTCCTCCATCTTTTTTCCTCAAACATTGGTTGATGGAAAAAAAACAATCTTGTGCTTGTTGCGGAGATGCAGCGGACTGCCGACCACACACGGTATATTTTAAACAGCCGCTGATTGGGACTTGAAATGCCAGGTAGTCTTCTGAACTGTATTTGACAGCCTTGGCTGAAAAACATCTTAGCTCCGAACCTCATACAAACACGGTCAGATGGTCGGACACGGAGAGCATTCACACTTTTGATTTGACGGCCTTAGTACCAGCATCCAGTACCACGTTGATTTGATGTGATGGCTTGATGGATCAGTAGATGCAGCGCTCAACAGCCATTGAAAATATGAACTATAATACTCTAGCAATGCTGCCTCCACGTGAGTAGTAGTACTTTAGTACGTGAACATGTTTTTGGCCTTCACCCAAGGGAATATCACAAACAGTCACGAGTTGACGCCTAGGAACTTGTAGTATGTCCAATCAGCAAAATAGATATATAGTAGAAACCATCTTGGCGACTTGATGATCTGACCGTGTTGCAGCGGAAATTAATCTGTTTAGATGGATCACCTTGTTACGCGTGGCAGTGCACACATATGCAACCCTAACTCTCATCTTGACCCAATCTCGTATATGCCATTCCGATCATCCGTCAACAACGTAAATCCTTCAATGCCAGTGGCAGGAAACTTCGCAGTGACCACATGGAATCTGTTTGTTTGATGTGGAGCCTTCAGCTCCGGCTCTTCATCATCCGGATGATCGCGAGCTTCTCGATCCTTGAGAAAGATCCCTCCAACAACTCAACACCACCGTGCGCAGGCCCCACGGTGGGCGCCAACTGTCGTGGAATTGTCACGCCAGATGTCCTAGGGTGAGGACTTAGTCGTGAGGCCAGCGCATCTATGTAGTAGCTTGAGAGGGGTTGAGCGGAATCGAGAGACGCAACGCAAGACAAGGATTTAGACAGCTTCGAGCCCCGGGAAACATCATCCGGTAATAACCCTACATGCTGTTTGAGGCTAGATCTCATTACGCTCATGAAGGAGTCGTCGTAAACCGGCTCTCCTCTAATTGTGTCTAGCCCTAGAGATTATTGATTGTTGCGTGTCCCTCTTTGGGGAGCCCTGCCCCTCCTTATATATGTTGAAGGGGCGGGTTACATGTGGAGTCCTATTAGGATTAGGACTAGTCTATCTTTAATACAAATTGGATACAAGTCCAGGTCTTAACTCCTTGTAAGGAAAATATTCCTCATGCCTTTCCTCTTAAACCAGCCCACCATTAACATAAACCGGCCCTCTGGGCCTTGGGCCTTGTCATCCGTCCGCCGCCCACCGGGTTACCAGTGTGTCATAATGTTTAAGCAGGTTGCTTGTAAACCGCCAGGTCAGGGCGGGTCGCCAGTGAATCGCCAAGTGTCAGCATGATCTCAAATAAACCGCCAAGTCCGGCCGGGTTATACTTCCGGCCGGTTTACGCTGCGGGATATATCCCCGACAAAGACGGACGCTGATGGTAGTGTTACTATCTACAAAGCTCGACTTGTCGCGAAAGGTTTTCGACAAGTTCAAGGTGTTGACTATGATGAGATTTTCTCACTCGTATCGATGCTTAAGTCTGTCCGAATCATGTTAGAAATTGCCGCATTTTATGAAATCTGGCAAATGGATAACAAAACCGCATTCCTTAATGGATTTATGAAAGAAGAGTTGTATATGATGCAACCAGAAGGTTTTGTCAATCCTAAAGGTGACAAAATGTGCAAGCTCCAGCGATCCATCTATGGACTGGTGCAAGCATCTCGGAGTTGGAATATATGTTTTGATGAGTTGATCAAAGCATATAGTTTTATACAGACTTGCGGTGAAGCCTGTATTTACAAGAAAGTGAGTGGGAGCACTACATCCTTTCTGATAAGTATATGTGAATGACATATTGTTGATCAGAAATGATGTAGAATTTTCTGAAAGCATAAAGGCGTGTTTGAAAGGAGTTTTTCAAAGAAAGACCTCGGTGAACCTGCTTACATATTGAGCATCAAGATCTATAGAGATAGATCAAGACCCTTGATACGTTTTTTCAATGAGTACATACCTTGACAAGATTTTGAAGTAGTTCAAAATGGAACAATTAAAGAAAGAGTTATTGCCTGTATTGCAAGGTGTGATGTTGAGTAAAGACTCAAAACCCGACCACGAGATAATAGAATGAAAAGTCATTCCCTATGCCTCAGTCATAGGTTATATAAAATATGCCATGCTGTTTACCAGACCTATTGTGTACCTCACCATGAGTTTGGCAAGAGGTACAATAGTGATCCAGGAGTGGATCACTGGGGAGCGGTCAAAATTATCCTTAGTGGTATAAGGATATGTTTCTCGGTTATGGAGGTGACAAAAGGTTCGTCGTAAAGGGTTACGTCGATGCAAGTTTTGACACTGATCCGGATGACTCTAAGTCTGAATCTGGATACATATTGAAAGTGGGAGCAATTAGCTAGAGTAGCTCCGTGCAGAGTATTATAGACATAGAATATTTGCAAAATACATACGGCTCTGAATGTGGCAGACTCATTGACTAAACTTCTCTCCCAAGCAAAACATGATCACACCTTAGTAATCTTTGGTGTTAATCACATAGCGATGTGAACTAGATTATTGACTCTAGTAAACCCTTTGGGTGTTCGTCACATGAAGATGTGAACTATGGGTGTTAATCACATGGTGATGTGAACTATTGGTGTTAAATCACATGGCGATGTGAACTAGATTATTGACTCTAGTGCAAGTGGGAGACTGAAGGAAATATGCCCTAGAGGCAATAATAAAGTTGTTATTTATATTTCCTTATATCATGATAAATGTTTATTATTCATGCTAGAATTTTATTAACCGGAATCTTAGTACATGTGTGAATACATAGACAAACAGAGTGTCACTAGGATGCCTCTACCTGACTAGCTCGTTAAATCAAAGATGGTTAAGTTTCCTAGCCATAGACATGAGTTGTCATTTGATTAACAGGATCACATCATTAGAGAATGATGTGATTGACTTGACCCATCCGTTAGCTTAGCACGATGATCGTTTAGTTTGTTTCTATTGCTTCCTTCATGACTTATACATGTTCCTATGACTATGATATTATGCAACTCCCGAATACCGGAGGAACACTTTGTGTGCTATCAAACGTCACAATGTAACTGGGTGATTCTAAAGATGCTCTATAGGTGTCTCCGATGGTGTTTGTTGAGTTGGCATAGATCAAGATTAGGATTTGTCACTCTGATTGTCGGAGAGGTATCTCCGGGCCCTCTCGGTAATGCACATCACTATAAGCCTTGCAAGCAATGTGATTAATGAGTTAGTTGTGGGATGATGCATTACGGAACGAGTAAAGAGACTTGCCGGTAACGAGATTGAACTAGGTATTGAGATACCGACGATCGAATCTCGGGCAAGTAACATACCGATGACAAAGGGAACAACGTATGTTGTTATGCGCTTTGACCTATAAAGATCTTCCTAGAATATGTAGGAACCAATATGAGCATCCAGGTTCTGCTATTGGTTATTGACCAGAGACGAGTCTCGGTCATGTCTACATAGTTCTCGAACCCGTAGGGTCCACACGCTTAACGTTCGATGATGATCGGTATTATGAGTTTATGTGTTTTGATGTACCGAAGGTTGTTCAGAGTCCTGGATGTGATCACGGACATGACGAGGAGTCTCGAAATGGTCGAGACATAAAGATCGATATATTGGAAGGCTATGTTTGGACATCGGAATGGTTCCGAGTGTGTCCGGGCATTTACCGGAGTACCGGGGGGTTACCGGAACCCCCCGAGGAGTCATTGGGCCTTAATGGGCCTTAGTGGGAGAGAGGAGGAGGCGGCCAAGGTGGCCCCCCAAGCCCAATTTGAATTGGGGGGGGGGGCCTTTTCCTTCTCTCCCTCTCCCTCTTCCTTCTTCTCCTACTCCAACTAGGGAAAGGGGGAATCCTACTCCCACCGGGAGTAGGACTCCCCCTTGGGTGCGCCATGAGAGGGCCGGCCCTCCCCTCCTCCACTCCTTTATATACGGGGGAGGGGGCACCCCATAGACACACAATTTGATTGTTTAGCCGTGTGCGGTGCCCCCCTCCACAGATTTCCACCTCGGTCATATTGTTGTAGTGCTTAGGCGAAGCCCTACGTCGGTAACTTCATCATCACCGTCATCACGCCATCGTGCTGATGAAACTCTCCCTCGAGCTCAGCTGGATCTAGAATTCATGGGAGGTCACCGAGCTGAACGTGTGCAGATCACGGAGGTGCCGTACTTTCGGTACTAGGATCGGTCGGATCGTGAAGATGTACGACTACATCAACCACATTGTCATAACGCTTCTACTTTCGGTCTACGAGGGTACGTGGACACACTCTCCTGCTCGTTGCTATGCATCACCTAGACAGAGCTTGCGTGATCGTAGGTATTTTTTTGAAATTACTGCGTTCCCCAACAATTATATGTCTAGAGTTAAAGGTGACCTTAAACTTATTAGTAAACATGCTTCTATGGTTACCACTCAGGTAGAATAAGTGCTTAAAGTACAAGATGATTTGCTCAATGAATTAAATAATAAGAAAAATAATAATGTTGTTAGAGTTATGACTAGAGGGGGTAAAACGACTCAGGAACCTTTGTATCCTGAGGGCCACCCTAAGAGAGTTGAGCAAGATTCTCAGAGAACTAATGTTGATGCACCTAGTCCTTCTAAGAAGAAGAAAAATAAAAATGATAGGGCTTTGCATGCTTCTAGTGAACCTGTTGTTGACACACCTGAGAATCCCAATGATATTTCTATTTCTGATGCTGAAACACAATTTGGTAACGAATATGAACCTTGTGATAATGTTAATGATGATGTTCATGTTGATGCTCAACCTAGCAAAAACAATGATGTAGAGATTGAACCTGCTGTTGATCTTGATAACCCACAATCAAAGAATCAACGTTATGATAAGAGAGACTTCGTTGCTAGGAAGCACGGTAAAGAAAGAGAACCATGGGTTCAGAAACCCATGCCTTTTCCTCCTAAACCATCCAAGAAAAAGGATGATGAGGATTTTGAGCGCTTTGCTGAAATGATTAGACCTATCTTTTTGCGTATGCGTTTGACTGATATGCTTAAAATGAATCCTTATGCTAAGTACATGAAAGATATTGTTACAAATAAAAGAAAGATCCCGGAAGCTGAAATGTCCACCATGCTTGCCAATTATAATTTTAAAGGTGGAATACCAAAGAAACTAGGAGATCCAGGAGTACCAAACTATACCATGCTCCATTAAAAGAAACTATGTTAAAACTGCTTTATGTGATCTTGGAGCCAGTGTTAGTGTTATGCCTCTCTCTTTATATCGTAGACTTGATTTGAATAAGTTGACACCTACTGAAATATCTCTGCAAATGGCCAATAAATCAACTGCTATACCTGTTGGCATTTGTGAGGATGTACCTGTTGTGGTTGCAAACGTTACTATTTTAATGGACTTAATTATTCTTGATATTCCCGAGGACGATAGTATATCGATTATCCTTGGTAGACCCTTTTTGAATACTGCAGGGGCTGTTATTGACTGCAACAAAGGCAATGTCACTTTTCATGTTAATGGTAATGAGCATACGGTACACTTTCCAAGGAAACAACTCAAGTCCACAGTATCAATTCTATTGGAAAAATTCCAACGATTACTATTGGAGGTTTTGAATTCCCTCTTCCTACTGTCAAGAAGAAATATGATATTCTTATTGTTGGGGACACGCATATCCCCGTTGTGATAACCTAGTGTTATTCGAAAATTCTCCGGTTTCGTGTTATTCGGGAAGAGTTTGTTAACAAGACTTGGTCAACCTTGTTAGTGGATTCCTTTTGATGAGCACGAGACAGATGAAGTTAGAAAGCACAACTCTCTGTACCCTCCTTTTACTTTCTGTTATTTAGATTAAATAAAGCAAAAATAATATTTTTTTGTCTGTTTTCTGAATTATCCTTGCAATAAAAATACCCTGAAAATAAAAGTTCTCCAAACATCCTGAAAATGAAATATGATTTTTTGTAGAATATTTAAGAATGTTTGGAGCTGAGAACACAACAGGGGGGCCACCATTTGGTCATGAGGGCACAGGGCGCGCCCCCTGCCTCGTGGGTCCCACGTGGACCCCCTCCACTTATTCCAGCACCCACTCACTTCGTCTTCCTCCAGAAAAAAATCCTCCCATAGCTCAAACCCGTGTTCTAGCTCATCTTGCTGCCATTTTTTATCTCTATGCTCAAAGCTCCATTCACAAAACTGTTTTGGGGGATTGCTCTTTGGTATGTGACTCCTCCAATGATCCAATTAGTTTTTGTTCTAGTGCTTTATTTATTGCAAATTTTTATTGCTAAGGTGACCCTGTTCTTGAGCTTGCATGTCAAATTTATATGGTCCAAAGTAGTTCTAATGCATGATATAGCCTCTAGGCACTTGTGGGAGTAGTTGCTATCAATCTTGTTTAGTTTTGTTCACTTTTATTTTGAGTCACTAAAAATTTCAGAAATTTTTCAGAGAAAGAAAAATGCATAGGAAAATGTACCAAGGTGGTTCCTCAAGGAAGCAAGGACCAAGGCTCGCGATACGTGAGCCGGACGATGAACCACCGAGGGAAGCTCAAGTGCAGCCTTGTGAATGGCCGTCAGAAGAGTTTATGGTCCACGCAGACATCAAGAATGAATTTGACGCTTATGTGCGTAATGCTAATCTTGAGGACTTCGTGTCAGATAAGTGCCTAAAGTATCACTACCTAACTGATTCCTTTGTGAAGAGGTTTAAATTTACATCCTCGCGCAATTCTCACACTGTTTGATTTGATCTTTATGATAAATCATATACCATGGACCTAGAAGATTTTAATACTGCTTGTAAACTCCCGCGGTGGGGCAATGTTAATGAACCTCGCAAATCTGAATATAAAGACTTTCTTGCTAGTATCACCATGGGGGAATCTAGAGAAATCACACAAGCTACCATAGGGAGCATTCATTTCCCTTCCATACATTATTTTGCTCTCTTTATAGGTAGATGCATTAACGGTAAAGATGAGGCCTGTCACATGTGCGTTCCAGATCTTAGTGTCCTCAAGAGTGCGGTATTAGGTGATAAACAATATAACTTGGGGGCATTATTGCACGAAGGTTGCATCTTAATGGTACAAGTGGAGATTTGTTTGGTGGAATTTATGCAACCGTGTAGCTAATTATCTTGATGTACCCATACATGAAAATGATATGAAGTTGCCTCCTGCTTATCTAGATAATAGTGCTATGGTTGGCCATCAGTTTCTTGAGAGGAATGAATAGTTCCTCCAGTACCGACTAATCTTTGACAGACAGCGCACTGTCCATTTTGCCCTCCCTGCTCCTACTTTATTTAACTTTTAGGCAAAAAGCAGATATGTTATAATGTAACATCCCAATTTTCAATTTGGATGTTTATAATAGATCATTCATATGCATCCATGATTTATGCATTTTTGCCACATTTATTTTATTTGATTTTTGATCCAAGGGACTTTGAGCAACTAAAGGACCAAAAGAGAGAGTTGGAAGTTTCCCTAAAAACCAATTTTGAATTTTCTTCGAAGTTGGGAGTTTGGATCAAATTTGGTTTCACCAAAATTCATTTCCATTATATCAAAAATAAAATAAAGAGAGAAGATAAAATGACTTCTTCAAAAACAGAAAGAAAATATTGGAAATTGAATTTGGAACCAAAATATATTTGTTGAGTTTTATTTGCAATTTATTTTATTAGCATAGCAAAAAGTTTATTTTTGAAAACTTGCATTTTAGGCCAGATAAAAGTTCACTAGGTCATACATAAGACCATATAACTATGTGAATTTTCTGGAAAAAAAATTTAGACTTATAATTATTTGTATTTTCGGTGTCATAGTGTTTCTGTTAAAAAAACCACTCAGCCACGGGCCACTTTTCTCACTAATCCCATCTCCCTTTCATTTAGCGCAAGGCCCAGGCGCTCGTCTTCTTCTACCTCTTTTCGTTTAGCCTTGAGGAACACAGAGGAACAAGCATGTCACCTCTACCTCTTCCTCCCCTCCTCCCACTTAATTTCTTTTTCGTTTCACTTCGGAGTCAAAACGAAAATTGTCGAGGGCGTTACCAATAACCCATTCAGGGAATTAAAACCCAACATTATTGCCTTAAATCGCCGAACTGATCCGGAAACGTTCTTGCACAAACAGCCATTAATGGCCGCACTAAGGTCGTCGTGGATCTCTTCGTATGGACTCCCCACGCACCTATAAATACCATCTCTGGATACACCCCACTCTCCTACATCATCACGCTCAAAATCCCTCTCGAGTTCGATCTCTCCTATGAGCAATTGCTCGCCGGAGTTCGACAATAGCATCAAAGTCCGACGAGGATTCTGTCGCAACCGAGGTACCCCAAGCCCTAACTCCTCCACCTTTCTCTTCCCCTTGTTGATGCACATCTCTGTGAGCCCTTTTCTCTCTCGATTTCGCAGAAGGAGCATCAGAACCGCGAGGACCGAGGCTCACCGCCGCCGTGCAAAACTTCGGCCACTTCTGTCCAGTGAAGTAGAAAGCTCCTGAGATCCTTACGGAGTCCATAGAATTCTCCTTCACCATATCTCCACCGTTCGCTACTCCATCGACTCCGGTTCATTGAATACGCTCCGCTCCGCCCAACTCCGGCGAACCCTCACGGTGAGCACCCAGCCATTCCTTCAAAACGTGTTCTTAGTTGAAGGGGTATACACCAATCACAGCACGCCACGTGGCAGTTCATATTGAATCCTGTAATTGATTTCCAGAAAAATGCCCAATCTTCGGAAATTCGTATCTATAAATCTATAGTTCCAAATTAGTTGATTCTTTTTCCTACTAGTTCATAAAAATATCTTCTATCCAGAGAACCAAACGAAAAATATTTTTGAAAGTTTTAAAATTTGAATTCAAACAGATCTGAGCAATTGCTCGTAACGTGTACTTTCTGTTAGACCCAAACAGACATATTTTTTGCTACTGTAAAAGTTATGTTCTGAACAGAAACTTTATTTGAATGTTTTTGAAGTCTTTTATTTGTTTTCTTCTTGGATCTTCGCTTGTATGCTTATGTATGTTATTGCTTGCTTACGCTAGATCATCCGGAGTGTGAAGCTTGCTACCATGAATCTTTACAGTTCAACGAACGTCAGCAAGGCAAGTTCACACTTTGATCATAATTTCCAATACCCAGTTTTTACTATGCATTAGTTTCACCCTCAAAGATTGCATGAATAGGATTGGGAGCATGTGGTTATGCTATGTAGTTCATGTGGTAGGAACCTATGACCTTTTGATCACCCCTGGAACATTTGTTATATCATATATTGCTTAGCCATGCTCGTAGACGGGGATTGGTATGTGTGATCCATGCAAGTTGCGAGAGTTAATAATTTTGGGATAACCTAAGGTGGGAACTTTAATACACATCTGGGTGGATTGTTTGGGGCACCTGGAGAAACCAGTGCTTGCCCAAGGGGAATCCCGGAGTACCCGTGTGATTACCCTAGGTCCGCCACCCAGGCTCAAAGGGATCATAAGATATTTCATGCCTAGAAACTTCCGTGTGCAGCCACAAGCCATTATGGGCTCTGACATAGTTGAGTAAGTTGTGTGACCTCTTTCCGTGGTAGACTAGCTGATGTAGGGGATAGTAGGTGTACCGGTCTACCGAGGGTTAAGGGGAAACGCTTCTGAAAGGATATGTCTCGATCTTCCGATCATGGAGGTGGTTGAGTCTTGTGGGGAAAAGTGCGCAAACCTCTGCAGAGTGTACAAACTAATCATGATTAGCCGTGTCCCCGGTTATGGACAGCTTGAGTATCTAGAAGTGAATTATTGGTTGATCTCATCACTCTTTTTAATGAAATTATTGGGTTACTAATAACTTGGGAATTTTGGGATTGAGTTGGAGGAACCTTCTCAATAATGGCATTTTAATTTAGTAGTAAATAAAAATTTATTCCTTTGTTGTAGGGTAAAATTGGCTTTATGCAAAATAAAACTTAGAGCCTCCACCAGCTAAATTAGCATATAGAGATAGTATTTTCAATTATAATTATTCTATGGTGTGAAATTGCCAGCATATTCCATGTGCTGACCTACACGGCTGCAACGTCTCATGTTGCAGACTTTTCCGACGAAGATTAAAGGTGCGATAGGTCGTTGTTCTGCACTCAGTTTGCCGTGGAGTTGGATGGACTCATTTACCTTTGAAGCTTCCGCATTTATTTTTATTTAGATGGCCTTTGGCCATATTATTGTAATAAATACTCTTTTGAGAACCTCGATGTCATAAAGTGTGATTGAACTCTGTTATAATTCCTCGAGTACTGTGTGTGTCAGCATACCAATCCAGGCATGACACTTAAGCACAGAGACTTCGATCCATTTTGGGTCGGGTCGCTACATATAACCAGGGAGGAGGCGAATGAGTATGAGAGGAGGACGGAAGCAGCACGCCTCCGAGCTGCAGCTCTTCAGACAGTAGTTGCTGCATCTCAGTACAACCCCAGCTACGACTTTGGATATCTGCCAGGCCAGCAGTGGCCATAGACCAACTTAGGCCAAAAGCCTAAGCTTGTGGGAGTAGGTATTTCTCACCGACATTACATTCATGTTCACACACTCATTCCAGTTGTCGGTGCTCATACTTTTTCATTGTACTATCCATGCTAGTTTATTTTCTTTTCTAAGCCTTCTTCTTGTTTGTTTGAAAAACCTTAAGAAAAACAACAACAACAAATTAGTTGTAGCTTTTAGCTAGTTTACTTTCCATGCGTGTAGTAGTAGTAATTAAAAGAAAACCCAAAAATATTTCTCGTTCTTCTTTTGCTTGTTGGAAGCTTTCCCGTGTAAATAGTTTTATTTCTTTTCTTTTCTTTGGGGGTCGAGAGGAGAAGACCTTGATGAAAATGTTGAGTGGCTCCCATATGCATTATTGTTGATTTAACCAAGAGCCCATATTACCTTGTCTCCTCCCTTGTATTAAATGCTTGCAGATTCTAGCTGAGTCCAATGCATGGGCACTATTATTATTATCCACACCGTTCGGTCGTGCGAGTGAAAGGCAATAATGACGATATAAGATGGACTGATTGAGATGAGAGAAGTTGGTATGAACTCAACCTGTCTTGTTTTTGTAAATATGATTAGTTCATCGTTCCTGATTCAGCCTATTATGAATGAAACATGTTTGCAATGACAATTAGAGATTATAGTTGCTCATGCCATGCTTAATTAGCTAGGAGTTTATAATGGTTTACCTTGCGTGCCAACATGCTATTAAAATGGTTGGGATGTGGTATGATAGGGTGGTATCCTCCTTTGAACGATTTACGCATCTAGTTGAAACAAAATCAAGATAGCCTCCACGATATTTATGTTCATGGTGATTTATATCCTACTCATGTTTGCACTCATTGTCGATTAATCTTAATGCATGTTCATGACTGTTGTCGCTCTCTAGTTGGTCGCTTCCCAGTCTCTTTCTAGCCTTCACTTGTACTAAGCAAGAATACTGCTTGTGCATCCATTTCCATAAACCCCAAAGTTATTCCATATGAGTCCACCATACCTTCCTATATGAGGTATTTACCTGTCGTTCCAAGTAAATTTGTATGTGCCAAACTCTAAACCTTCAAATGAAATACTGTTTTGTATGCTCGAATAGCTCATGTATCAACTAGGGCTGTCTATATCTTCCATGCTAGGTGGGTTATTCTCATGATGAGTGGACTCCGCTCATCACTCACGAGAAAATGGCCGGTAACCGGGATGCCCAGTCCCATGCTCAAATCAAATCAAAATAATTGCAAACAAAACTCCCCCAGCATTGTTGTTAGTTGGAGGCACCCGTTGTTTCGGATAAGACATGGATTGATGTTTGTTGGTGGTCGGGGAGTATAAACTTTACCATTCTGTTTGGGAACCGCCTATGATGTGTGTAGCATGGAAGATATCGAGATCTCTTGGTTGTTATGTTGACAATGAAAGTATGCCACTCAAAATATTATTTATCTCTGTTTCAAAACTCGAGCTCTGGCACCTCTGCAAATCCCCGCTTCCCTCTACGAATGGCCTATCTATTTACTTTTATGTTGAGTCATCATCCTCTTATTAAAAAGCACCAGTTGGAGAGCACCGCTGTCATCCGCATGCATTACTATTAATTTATATTTAGTATGACTGTGATTGGATCTATTTTACCATGAATTACAATGTATAGTCAGTCCTTGATCTTCAGGGGTGCTCTGCATTTATGTTTTGCGGTCTCAGAAAGGGCTAGCGAGATACCATCTTGTTATATCATGTTATGATTGTTTGAGAAAGTGTTGTCATCCAGGATTTATTATTATTGCTCGCTTGTTGATTATGCCATTGATATGAGTAAACATGAGACCTAAATGTTATTGTGAATATGGTTAGTTCATAATCTTTGTTGAAAACTTGAATGCTGGCTTTACATATTTGCAACAACAAGATCAAACAGAGTTTGTAAAAGTTTTTCTTTATCACTTTCAGTTTGTCAACTGAATTGCTTGAGGACAAGCAAAGGTTTAAGCTTGGGGGAGTTGATACGTCTCCAACGTATCTTCTTTTCCAAACACTTTTGCCCTTGTTTTGGACTCTAACTTGCATGATTTGAATGGAACTAACCCGGACTGACGTTGTTTTCAGCATAACTGCCATGGTGTTATTTTTGTGCAGAAATAAAAGTTCTCGGAATGACCTGAAAATCTATGGAGACACGTTTTGGAATTAATAAAAAATACTGGCAAAGGAATCAGCATCAGGGGGCCCACACCCTGTCCACGAGGGTGCATGCCCCCCCTGGGGCGCGCCCCCTGCCTCGAGGGCCCCTTGGGACTCCACCGACCTCAACCCCAACTCTATATATTCATTTTCGGGGAGAAAAAAATCAGAGAGAAGGATTCATCGCGTTTTACGATACGGAGCCGCCGCCAAGCCCTAATCTTCCTAGGGAGGGCTGATCTGGAGTCCGCTCGGGGCTCCGGAGAGGGGATTCTGTCGCCATCATCATCATCAACCATCCTCCATCACCATTTCATGATGCTCACCGCCATGCGTGAGTAATCCCATCGTAGGCTTGCTGGACGGTGATAGGTTGGATGAGATTTACCATGTAATCGGGTTAGTTTTGTTAGGGTTTGATCCCTAGTATCCATTATGTTCTAAGATTGATGTTGCTATGACTTTGCTATGCTTAATGCTTGTCACTAGGGCCCGAGTGCCATGATTTCAGATCTGAACCTATTATGTTTTCATGAATATATGTGAGTTCTTGATCCTATCTTGCAAGTCAATAGTCACCTACTATGTGTTATGATCCGGCAACCCCGAAGTGACAATAATCGGGACCACTCCCGGTGATGACCGTAGTTTGAGGAGTTCATGTATTCACTAAGTGTTAATGCTTTGGTCCGGTACTCTATTAAAAGGAGGCCTTAATATCCCTTAGTTTCCAATAGGACCCCACTGCCACGGGAGGGTAGGACAAAAGATGTCATGCAAGTTCTTTTCCATAAGCACGTATGACTATATTCGGAATACATGCCTACATTACATTAATGAACTGGAGCTAGTTCTGTGTCACCCTATGTTATAACTGTTGCATGAGGAATCGCATCCGACATAATTATCCATCATTGATCCATTTCCTATGAGCTTTTCACATATTGATCTTTGCTTAGTTACTTTTCCGTTGCCACTGTTACGATTGCTACAAAAACTGCTGCTGTTACTTTTGCCACCGTTACCGTTACTTCCATACTACTTTGCTACTAAATACTTTGCTGCAGATATTAAGTCTTTCAGGCGTGGTTGAATTGACAACTCAACTGCTAATACTTGAGAATATTCTTTGGCTCTTCTTGTGTCGAATCAATAAATTTGGGTTGAATACTCTACCCTCGAAAACTGATGCTATCCCCTATACTTGTGGGTTATCAACCATCCTGGTCCACTTGCCATGCATGCAGAACTCCAAGGGAGAGTCACCCCGGTCATGGCGCCATAGTAATAATGACTAATGGGCCGTCAAATCACAGGCCCAACCTTTCCCACTGTGAAGTTGCTCGGACGAAGGAACAATCATGACTTCGTTGAATTCCGCTTCTTGAAGAAAACTACTGTACCAGCAGAGGCCTCCTTTGGTTCATAGGGTAGGAATTTTGTAGGAATATGAAAATCATAGGAAGTGAGATGACATGCATCTCAATTCCTATAGAGAAAGATATGCCATTTGATGCATAGGATAGGAATTTTTCCATTGAGTCTAGGCTAATGTACTGGTAATTTGCTCTAGAAACTATAGTAGTAGTAACTAGTACTCGTACATGCTCGTAATTAATTAATCAAACGTACGGGTGACACAGACACACACACTAACTACTACTCCCTCCGTTCCTAAATATTTGTCTTTGTAGAGATTTCAACAAGTGACTACCTACGAAGCAAAATGAGTGAATCTACACTCTAAAAATGTCTATATACATCTGTCTGTGGTAGTCTATTTGAAATCTCTAAAAAGACAAATATTTAGGAACGGAGGGAGTAGTACTAGTACTTATCACATGCTGGCCAGACTCCGTCGTTCTCCTTCCCGGCTTTGTCGGCGACACCCCACCGTGCTTGGATATCCGCCGACCTCTCCGCAGCAGCGCATGCGTCCTCTTCTTTCTTGGGGCGGCGGGCCTCTCTTTTCTTGAGTGCTTTCTGACTTTTCCACTCCCTCTGTGCGGCTTTGGCTGCCTCTTGCTCTACCGCCCATTCGGCCTTGGCAGCTTCAAATTTCGCCCACATAGGTGTGAGGTCGCAAGTGGCGATGAACTCGGCACGGCAGGATGCCACCGCTTCCCTACCATTTTCTGTGCGGTCGTGGGCGACGAGGAACTCGGCGCGGTGGGATGCCATCGCTTCCTTACCATTTTGTGTGCGGTCGTGGGCGGCGAGGAACTCGGCGCGTCGGGATGCCATCGCTTCCTTACTGGTTAGTATGCGGCGCGGTGGCATGAACGACGCTTGGTGAGAGCTCTAGGGTGGAGTGGCCGGACAACCGTATAGTGCATTGGTTTGTCAAGAGCTCAAGGACAGAAGACGAAGGAAATTTGGATTCCCCTTCAATCCTGGTCATTTATTATTAAGTAAAATGCATTGGCAGTCATCGAACTTGTCTTGATATAGCTCACTTTCATCATTGTATACGAGATACGGTGATTATACGGTCACTGGCTCAGCGTATAGCCCCGTATTTGTGTGGTTGACCAGTCAAACCGTCCCCATGCGCCTCATCAGCTCGTGTTTTTTATCTAACTATCTATGCGGGCCTACCTGTCAGTGGAGAAAGAGATAAAAACAAAAATTATGCATATGTGAGGAATCAAACCACAGACTCGTCGCTGCAACGAACACTCATCAGCCAAATGAAAATGAAATACTTTGCGTTAAATGCACAAACCAATTTTTTTATGTTATACGTGATGCACACATTAGCGCACACCGTCCATAGAGGCAAGTATCATGTACGCGTGCAGACACTCACGCTCACGCTGTCAAACCATGCTAATGCGTGCACGTCGCCCTATCAATCAAAGTCCTGCTCATGGCACAACGCAAATGGCGAGCCCGTCACCTTCGCGCCCCGGCGATGCCTGACATTACTGTTTAGATGTTTGCTGGCGGCCTCTGCGAACATCAAGCATGTATTCACCTGGCTCAACACCAACGGTCATACTCGTGCTTTGGTGCCGAGCTGCTCGACATTAGCCATGGCTATGCACATGACGTGATGACGTGACTCGGCGCCTTGCTCATGTATATCATCCATCACAACGACAATCTATAAAACAGCCTAGCTAGAGAGGGTACTATGGTACCTATATATGTATCGTGAGCGACCGATCATAGTGCCACTACACAGGAGTGTGTGTTTGATCTATTTGTCCATTATTCGTAAGTTATGTATGGTTGTGTGGTGTCTAATGGTGGTCGTCGAAGGCTAGCTGGCGACAAGAGCGGTTGCATGGACGCCTGGTTGTCAATACGTGCCGCATATGCTTCAAAGGCTCGTCACCCATGAGTTCACGTTTTACCACCACGCCAGCGTCTGACCTCCCTGGCCTACTGAAACCCCTTCCATCGCTAGCGCGCGCTTCCCGCCCGAAACGGTCACCGTCTCTCCCGAACGTCAATGCCGCATTCACGGGACTTAACTGCAGGTGCAGTTGGTGTGTCACTGACATGCGGGCCAGATGCCTGTTGCGCCCACATGTCAGTGACCCAACTGCACATGTAGTTAAGTCACTGAAGCAGCGTCCACATTCATGCCTGACGCGACCTCTCACTGGCGACGGCATTGCAGCAGCGCGACGACCGAGAAAGTGCCACCCGTGCGGCATCCTGGTGCAAGCGACTGCTCCGCGTTGATATGTCCATTTTGCATCATGTTTTCTTACTATTATTTACAATGTTCTTATCCATAATAATGCTTTTTGGGGTAATTCTAATGCCTTTTCTCTCATAATTTGCAAGGTACACACCAAGAGGGAGAATTCTGGCAACTGGAAATCTGGACCTGAAAAAGCTACGTCAGGCCACCTATTCTGCACAACTCCAAATGAGAGGAAACTCCACGAGGATTTTTTATGGATTATTTAAGAAATACTGGAGCCAATAAACACCAGAGGGGGCCCACCAGGTGGGCACAACCCACCTGGGCGCGCCAGGCCCCCTTGGCGCGCCCTGGTGGGTTGTGGCCTCCTCGGCCCACCTCTGGTGCCCATCTTCTGGTACATAAGTCATTTTGACCTATAAAAAATAAGGAGAAGACTTTCGGGACGGAGCGCCGCCGTCTCGAGGCAGAACTTGGGCAGGAGCACTTTTGCCCTCCGGTGGAGCGATTCTGCCGGGGGAACTTCCTTCCCGGAGGGGGAAATCATCGTCATCATCATCACCAACAACTCTCCCATCTTAGGGAGGGCAATCTCCATCAACAACTTCACCAGCACCATCTCATCTCAAACCCAGTTCATCTCTTGTATTAAATCTTGTTACCCGAACTATAGATTGTTGCTAGGGGGTGACTAGTAGTGTTGATTACATCTTGTAGTTGATTACTATATGGTTTATTTGGTGGAAGATTATATGTTCAGATCCATGATGCTATTTAATACTCCTCTGATCATGAATATGTTTATCATTTGTGAGTAGTTACTTTTGTTCTTGAGGTCACGGGAGAAATCATGTTGCAAGTAATCATGTGAACTTGATATGTGTTCGATATTTTGATAGTATGTATGTTGTGATTCCCTTAGTGGTGTCATGTGAATGTCGACTACATGACACTTCACCATATTTGGGCCTAAGGGAATGCATTGTGGAGTAGTAAATAGATGGTGTGTTGCGAGAGTGACAGAAACTTAAACCCCAGTTTATGCACTATTCCGTAAGGGACCGATTTATGGTTAGGATTTATCCTTAATACTTTTCTCGTAGTTGCGGATGCTTGCGGGAGGGTTAATCATAAGTAGGAGGTTTGTTCAAGTAAGAACATCACCTAAGCACCGGTCCACCCACATATCAAATTATCAAAGTAGCGAACACAAATCGAACCAACATGATGAAAGTGACTAGATGAAATTCCCGTGTACCCTCAACAACGCTTTGCTTATCATAAGAGACCGTTTTGGCCTGTCCTTTGCCTCAAAAGGATTGGGCTACCTTGCTGCATACTTATTGCTACTATCGTTACTTGCTCGTTACAAATTATCTTGCTATCAAACTACTCGCTACTTACAGTTTCAGCACTTGCAGACATTACCTTACTGAAAACTACTTGTCATTTCCTTCTGCTCCTCGTTGGGTTCGACACTCTTACTTATCAAAAAGAGCTACAATTTCTGGTGCCGTTGCCGAGGAGTGAAGCGCCTTTGGTAAGTGGAATTCGGTAAGGAAACATTTATATAGTGTGCTAAAAATTTATTGTCACTTGCTACTATGGAAAACAATCCTTTGAGGGGTTTGTTCGGGGTATCTTCACCTTGTCCGGAACCACAATTAATTTCCCCTCAACCTACTGCACCTACTGAAAATATTGAATACGAAATTCCTTCGCGCATGATAGAACAACTGCTAGCTAATCCTTATGCAGGAGATGGAACCGAACATCCTGATATGCACTTGATATATGTGGAACAAATTTGTGAATTGTTCAAGCTTGCAGGTTTACCCGGAGATGAGGTGATGAAAAAGGTTTTCCCTTTATCTTTGAAGGGAAAAGCATTGACATGGTATAGGCTATGTGATGATATTAGATCATGGAATTGGAATCGGTTAAAATTGGAGCTCCACCAAAAAATTTATCCGATGCATCTAGTTCATCGTGATCGGAATTATATATATATAATTTTTGGCCTCGTGAAGGAGAAAGTATCGCTCTAGCTTGGGGGAGGCTTAAGTCAATGTTATATTCATGCCCCAATCATGAGCTCTCAAGAGAAATTATTATTCAGAATTTTTATGCTCGGCTTTCTCGTAATGATCAAACCATGCTGGATACTTCTTGTGTTGGTTCTTTCATGAAGAAAACTATTGAAATCCGGTGGGAGCTTTTGGAAATAATTAAACGCAACTCTGAAGATTGGGAACTCGACGAAGGTAAAGATTCAGGTATAAAGCTTAAGTATGATTGTGTTAAATCTTTTATGGATACCGATGCTTTCCAAAAGTTTAGCACTAAATATGGACTTGACTCTGTGATAGTAGCCTCCTTTTGTGAATCATTTGCTACTCATGTTGAACTCCCTAAAGAGAAGTGGTTTAAATATCACCCACCTATTAAAGAAGAAATTAAGGAACCAGTACCAGTGAAAGAAGAAATTATACTCTATAATGTTGATCCAGTTGTTCCTACTGCTTATATTGAGAAACCACCTTTTCCTGTTAGGATAAAGGAACATGCTAAAGTTTCTACTTTGGTTAACAAAAGCTATGTTAGAACACCTAAACCTGATGAACAAATTAGAATTGAACCTAATATTGCTATGGTTAAAGATCTCTTAGAAGAAGATGTGGATGGGCATGCTATCTACTTCTGTGCAGAAGCTGCCAGAATTGCCAAACCCAAAAAAAGGGATAAAAATAGACCATTTGTTGGCATGCTTGTCATTTCAATAAAAATAGGAGATCGCTGTTATCATGGTTTATGTGACATGGGTGCTAGTGTGAGTGCTATTCCTTACACTTTCTATCAAGAAATTAAGAAAGACATAGCACCTACAGAGTTAGAAGACATAGATGTTACTATTAAACTTTCAAATAGAGACACCATATCACCTTATGGGATTATTAGGGATGTTGAAGTCTTGTGTGGGAAAGTAAAATACCCTACTGATTTTCTTGTTCTTGGTTCCCCACAAGATGACTTTTGTCCCATTATCTTTGGTAGACCTTTCTTGAATACAGTTAATGCTAAGATAGATTGCCAGAAACAAACTGTGGGTGCTAGCTTTGATGATGAGTCTCATGAGTTTAATTTTTCCAGGTTTAGTAGAAATCATCATGAAAAAGAATTGCCTAGTAAGGATGAATTAATTCGTCTTGCTTCTATTGCTATGCCACCTACTGATCCTTTAGAACAATACTTGCTAGAACATGAAAATGATTTACATATGCATGAAAGAAATGAAATAGATAAGATTTTCTTTGAACAACGTCCTCTACTTAAACACAATTTGCCTATTGAAACTCTAGGAGGTCCTCCTCCACCTAAAGGTGATCCTGTGTTTGAATTAAAACAATTGCCAGACACTTTGAAATATGCTTATCTTAATGAAAAGAAGATATATCCTGTTATTATCAATGCTAACCTTTCAGAACATGAAGAAGAAAGATTATTGAAAGTTCGAAGGAAGCACCGGGCTGCTATTGGATATACTCTTGATGATTTAAAGGGCATTAGTCCCACTCTATGTCAGCACAAAATTAATATGGAACCTGATGCTAAACCAGTTGTTGATCATCAACGTCGGTTAAATCCGAAGATGAAAGAGGTGGTAAGAATGGAAACTAAAACTTCTGGAAGCAAGTATAACCTATCCTATAGCTGATAGTAGATGGGTAAGTCCTGTTCATTGTGTCCCTAAGAAAGGAGGTATTATTGTTGTTCCTAATGATAAGAATGAACTTATTCCACAAAGAATTGTTACAGGCTATAGAATGGTAACTGATTTTAGAAAATTAAATAAAGCAACTAGAAAAGATCATTACCCTTTGCATTTTATTGATCAAATGCTTGAAATATTATCTAAGCACATACACTTTTGCTTCTTTGATGGATATTCTGGCTTTTCACAAATACCCGTTTCTCAACCTGATCAAGAAAAGACCACTTTTACTTGTCCTTTTGGAACTTATGCATATAGACGTATGCCTTTTGGTTTATGTAGTGCACCTGTTACCTTTCAAAGATGCATGATTGCTATATTTTCTGATTTTTGTGAAAAGATTGTTGAGGTTTTCATCGACGACTTTTCTGTTTATGGGAAGTCTTTTGATGATTGTTTAAGCAATCTTGATCGAGTTTTGCAGAGATGTGAACAAACAAATCTTGTCTTGAATTGGGAGAAGTGCCACTTTATGGTTAATGAAGGCATTTTCTTGGGTCATAAAATTTCTGAAAGAGGTATTGAAGTGGACCAAGCTAAGGTTGATGCAATTGAGAAAATGCCATGTCCGAAGGACATAAAAGATATTCATAGTTTCCTAGGTCATGTGGTTTCTATATGAGGTTTATTAAAGACTTCTCTAAAATTTCTAGGCTTCTCACTATTCTTTTACAAAAGGATATTCCTTTTGTTTTTGATGATGATTGTTTAGAAGCCTTTGAAACACTCAAGAAAGCTTTAATCTCTGCACCTATTGTTCAACCACCTGGTTGGAACTTGCGTTTTGAAATTATGTGTGATGCAAGTGATTATGTTGTGGGTGTTGTTCTAGGACAAAGAGTTGATAAGAAATTGAATGTTATTCATTATGCTAGTAAAACTCCAGACAGTGCTCAAAGAAATTATGCTACTACCGAAAAAGAATTCTTAGTAGTGGTGTTTGCTTGTGATAAGTTTAGACCTTATATTGTTGATTCTAAAGTAACTGTTCACACAGACCATGCTGGTATTAAATATCTTATGGAAAAGAAAGATGCTAAACCTAGACTTATTCGTTGGGTTCTTTTGTTACAAGAATTTGATTTGCATATTATTGATAGAAAAGGAGCTGAGAACCCCGTAGCTGATAACTTGTCTAAGCTTGAAAATGTGCTTGATCACCCACTTCCTATTGATGATAGTTTTCCTGGTGAGCAGTTAGCTGCAAGCTAATAGTACTCCTAGGTATGCTGTCTATGCTAATTACATTGTTGCTAAATATTTGCCACCTAGCTTTACTTACCAACAAAAGAAAAGGTTCTTCTATGATTTAAGATATTACTTTTGGGATGACCCACATCTTTATAAAGGAGTAGATGGTATTATTAGACGTTGTGTACCTGAGCATGAACAGGGACAAATCCTACGGAAATGTTACTCCAAACCATATGGAGGGCATCATGCTGGAGATAGAACTGCTCATAAGCTATTGCAATCTAGATTTTATTGGCCTACTCTCTTCAAGGATGCTCGTAAGTATGTCTCATGTTGTGATGAAAGCCAAATAATAGGTAATACCGGTAAGCGTCAAGAAATGCCTATGAATTATTCACTTGCTGTTGAACCATTTGATGTTGGGGATTTGATTACATGGGACCTTTTCCTTCCTCTAATGGGTATACACATATTTTGGTTGCTGTTGATTATGTTACTAAATGGGTAGAAGCTATTCACACTAGTAGTGCTGATCACAACACCTCTATTAAAATGCTTAAGGAAGTTATTTTCCCAAGGTTTGGAGTCCCTAGATATTTAATGACTGATGGTGGTTCACACTTTATTCATGGTGCTTTTCGTAAGATGCTTGCTAAGTATGATGTTAACCATAGAATTGCATCACCTTATCATCCTCAGTCTAGTGGTCAAGTTGAGCTTAGCAATAGAGAAATAAAATTAATTTTGCAAAATGTTGTTAATAGGTCCAGGAAGAATTGGTCTAAGAAATTAGATGATGCACTTTGGGCTTATAGAACAACATATAAAAATCCTATGGGTATGTCTCCTTATAAAATGTTTTATGGAAAAGCTTGTCATTTACCTCTGGAGTTAGAACATAAAGCTTATTGGGCAGTTAAAGAACTCAACTATGATTTCAAACTTGCTGCTGAAAAGAGGTTATTTGATATAAGCTCATTAGACGAATGGAGAACCTAAGCTTATGACAATGCAAAGTTATTCAAAGAAAAAGTTAAAAGATGGCATGACAAAAGAATTCAAAAACGTGAGTTTAAAGTCGGAGAATATGTTCTTTTGTACAACTCTCGTTTTGATTCTTTGCAGGGAAACTCCTCTCCAAATGGGAAGGCCCCTATGTCATCAAGGAGGTTTACCGGCCTGGAGCCATCAAAATAAATAATTCGAAGGCACTAACTCGAAGGTTGTCAACGGGCAACGAATAAAGCATTATATCTCAGGTATGCCTATTAATGTTGAAAGCAATATTATCCAAACTTTGACACCGGAAGAGCATATAAAAGAATCCTTTCGGAACACTCCAGAATCGTCAAAATAAGGAGGTACGTGGTACGGTAAGTAAACAGACTCCGAAAAATCTGCAAAAATATTTTTTGTCAGTTTTGGAATAATTTAGAATTTTGGGAATAAAGAAACTCCCAGGAAGCGTCCCCTGGTGGGCAAAAGACACCAGGGCACACCAGGCATGCCTGGCGCGCCCAGGTGGGTTGTACCCATCTGGGGCACCTTCCGGACTCCGTTTTTCTTCCGTATACTTGTCATGCAAGATAAAAATTCTATATATACTTCCCGAACCTGTTAACCACCGTATTGCAAAGAAATCATTTGTTCTATTTCTTGTTGTTTCTAGTCAGATTTATCAAGCCAGGCATCATGTCTTCCTGCTCCTCCAACAACATGGAAGAAGATGCTTGGCTGATGAAGATCGAGACGAAGAGGGAGGAGCCTACGGACGCCATCAAGCCATCGGCTGCAGGATCTCTTGACCCCTAAGGACAGGATCGCTTCATCACTACCATCACCTTCTTCACCACCAAAGGAGAACTGAGTATCGGGTATGGGCACTCCCCTTGGCTTCCGCCAAGCTTGGGGGAGGTGCCCCGGTATCGTACCATCCCACTATCCTTTTGCTTTCACTTATCTTAGTTCAATCTTTTGTTTAGATGAATAAAGTTTACCTCAATCTTTTCTTCTTTGAGAGTTTGCTTAGTGATCTATCATTGCTATCGTGTGCAAGTTATATAATAAAGTTAGTTCGAGTTTTTACTTTCTTTACTTTCATGTTGCAAATAAAGAAAAGAAAAAGAGAAAGAAAGCAAATAAAATAAAAGGAAATAAATCAATAAGATCATATACTAATCCTATGGTAGGTGATAGCACCACATAAGGAAAAGTATAAGTAAGAAAATTTTATTAGAGATTGACAAACATAGCATTGGTCAGTGATGCAACTCTTGAAAGAATTAATAAGGGAAGAGAAGATTCACATATAAATATACTATCCTAGAAATCCTTTGTGATTGTGAGCCCTCATCAAAATATTATATGCCAAAATTGTTGACGTTGGACAAGGAAGACAACTTGATGGTTTATGTTTGTTTATATTCACATAGAAGTCATAGATCCTTCAACATGTGGTGCTTGCCCCCTATCTTTGCTAGCCAAAAATTCCGCACTAAGTAGAGATACTACTTGTGCATCCAAAAACCCTTAAACCCAAATCTTTTTCAAGTGTCCACCATACCTACATAGGGATTGAGCAAGATCCCTCAAGTAAGTTGTCATCGGTGCAAAAAGGCAATAAAAATTGCTTCTAAATATGTGAGATCTTTTATTGTAAGAGAAAATTGGGCGTTGCACTAACTTGGATTACAAAGAATAAAAGCGACATACTGCATAATGAAGGTTGTCATCTTAAGAGGCAATGTAATGTGACGTTCTTTTGCACTAAGGGGTTGAGGATGCAAACAAATAAGCACATGGCAACCTTTGCTTCCCTCTGCGAAGGGCCTATCTTTTACTTTCATGTATTTACTTTTATCCAAAGAGTCAAAGTTTTCCTTCTATTCCTTTCATTTTTCTCTTTTGGCAAGCATCATGTGGTGAGGAAAGATCTAGGCACATATGTCCAGTTGAATATAGATAGCATGAGTTATTATTGTTGACATCACCCTTGAGGTGAGTATGTTGGGAGGCGAAACTATAAGCCCCTATCTTTCTATGTGTCCGGTTGAAACATTTTGCTCATGTGTACTCGGTGAGTGTTAGCAATCATAGAAGACTATATGATGGTTGAGTATGTGGACTTGCCTAAAGGTTCCGACACGTGACCCTTCCTGAAAAGATGATGAATTTTAGTTGCAAAGATGACTGAGAACATTGTTTGTTGGTTTCTAATAGAGTTTTTGCTTTATACTTTGATTGTGTGATGAACTATTACTTATTCATGGGAAGTGTATGATAAAATTTCTACGATAGAAGTTTTACGTTTAAATTTGTTGATGTTATAATAATCAACATGATGCTTCTATGTCCGTATTTTGTTTTTATCGACACCTCTCTCTCAAAGCATGTGGACATGTTTTCCGATTTCGGTTTTCGCTCGAGGACAAGCGAGGTCTAAGCTTGGGGGAGTTGATACGTCCATTTTGCATCATGTTTACTTACTGTTATTTACAATGTTCTTATCCATAATAATGCTTTTTGGAGTAATTCTAATGCCTTTTCTCACATAATTTGCAAGGTACACACCAAGAGGGAGAATTCTGACAGCTGGAAATTTGGACAGGAAAAAGCTACGTCAGGCCACCTATTCTGCACAACTCCAAATGAGCTGAAACTCCAGGAGGATTTTTTATGGATTATTTAAGAAATACTGGAGCCAATAAACACCAGAGGGGGGCCACCTGGTGGGTTGTGGCCTCCTCGACCCACCTCCGGTGCCCATCTTCTGGTATATAAGACATTTTGACCAAGAAAAAATAAGAAGACTTTCGGTACGGTGCGCCGCCGTCTCGAGGCGGAACTTGGGCAGGAGCACTTTTGCCCTCCGGCGGAGCGATTCTGCCGGGGGAACTTCCCTCCCGGAGGGGGAATCATCGTCATCATCATCACCAACAACTCTCCCATCTTGGGGAGGGCAATCTCCATCAACATCTTTAGCAGCACCATCTCATCTCAAACCCTAGTTCATCTCTTGTATTAAATCTTGTTACCGGAACTATAGAGTGTTCCTAGGGGGTGACTAGTAGTGTTGATTACATCTTGTAGTTGATTACTATATGGTTTATTTGGTGGAAGATTATATGTTCAGATCCATGGTGCTATTTAATACTCCTCTAATCATGAATATGTTTATCATTTGTGAGTAGTTACTTTTGTTCTTGAGGTCACAGGAGAAATCATGTTGCAAGTAATCATGTGAACTTGATATGTGTTCGATATTTTGATAGTATGTATGTTGTGATTCCCTTAGTGGTGTCATGTGAACATCGACTACATGACACTTCACCATATTTGGGCCTAATGGAATGCATTGTGGAGTAGTAAATAGATGGTGGGTTGCGAGAGTGACAGAAACTTAAAACCCAGTTTATGCACTATTCCGTAAGGGGCCGATTGGATCCTAGCTAGAGTTTAATGCTATGGTTAGGATTTATCCTTAATACTTTTTCGTAGTTTGCGGATGCTTGTGGGAGGGTTAATCATAAGTAGGATGTTTGTTCAAGTAAGAACATCACCTAAGCACCGGTCCACCCACATATCAAATTATCAAAGTAGCGAACACAAATCAAACCAACATGATGAAAGTGACTAGATGAAATTCCCGTGTACCCTCAAGAACGCTTTGCTTATCATAAGAGACCGTTTTGGCCTGTCCTTTGCCTCAAAAGGATTGGGCTACCTTGCTGCATACTTATTGCTACTATCATTACTTGCTCATTACAAATTATCTTGCTATCAAACTAGTCGCTACTTACAGTTTCAGCACTTGCAGACATTACCTTACTGAAAACTACTTGTCATTTCCTTCTGCCCCTCATTGGGTTCGACACTCTTACTTATAAAAAAGAGCTACAATTGATCCCCTATACTTGTGGGTCATCACGCGTTAACAACACCACGGCCATCCTTCCGTCCGCCGCCCACATTAATGACACGTGGCTGCCGACGAACCTACTCCGGCGCCAGCCGTCAATCCGTCTGCCGCGGCTCATTGCCATTCGCCCGCTATATTAACTTGAGCCATAGCCAAAGACCCACACTGATTCTCCTCCAGTCCCTTCCTTCTGTCGGCACCACTCCAACCATGGCCGCCTGGCAGTCCAAAGCTCTCTTGGACGTACTGTCACAGGAGGAGGCGAAGGACATTGGCGGCTCCGCTCCGGGCGCGCTCCATAGCTCTCTTGGACGTACTGTCTGATACGTCTCCAACGTATCTATAATTTTTGATTGCTTCATGCTATATTATATTCTGTTTTGGATGATTAATGGGCTTTGTTATACACTTTTATATTATTTTTGGGACTAACCTATTAACCAGAGGCCCAACCCAAATTGTTGTTTTTTTCCTATTTTAGAGTTTCGCAGAAAAAGAATATCAAACGGAGTCCAAACGGAATGAAACCTTCGGGAACGTGATTTTCGGAACAAACGTGATCCAGAGGACTTGGACCCTACGTCAAGAAAGCAACTAGGAAGGCACGAGGTAGGGGGGCGCGCCTACCCCCCTGGGCGCGCCCTCCACCCTCGTGGGGCCCATGTTGCTCCACCGACGTACTTCTTCCTCCTATATATACCTACGTACCCCCAAACCAACAGAGGCATCCACGAAAACCTAATTCCACCGCCGCAACCTTCTGTACCCATGAGATCCCATCTTGGGGCCTTTTCCGGTGTCCTGTCGGAGGGGGCATTGATCACGGAGGGCTTCTACATCAACACCATAGCCTCTCCGATGATGTGTGAGTAGTCTACCTCAGACCTTCGGGTCCATAGTTATTAGCTAGATGGATTCTTCTCTCTCTTTGGATCTCAATACAAAGTTCTCCACGATTCTCGTGGAGATCTATTCGATGTAATCATCTTTTGCGGTGTGTTTGTTGAGACCGATGAATTGTGGGTTTATGATCAAGTTTATCTATGAACAATATTTGAATCTTCTCTGAATTCTTTTATGTATGATTGGTTATCTTTGCAAGTCTCTTCGAATTACCAGTTTGGTTTGGCCTACTAGATTGATCTTTCTTGCAATGGGAGAAGTGCTTAGCTTTGGGTTCAATCTTGCGGTGTCCTTTCCCAGTGACAGTAGGGGCAGCAAGGCACGTATTGTATTGTTGCCATCGAGGATAACTAGATGGGGTTTATATCATATTGCATGAGTTTATCCCTCTACATCATGTCATCTTACTTAAAGCGTTACTCTGTTCTTTTGAACTTAATACTCTAGATGCATGCTGGATAGCGGTCGATGTGTGGAGTAATAGTAGTAGATGCAGGCAGGAGTCGGTCTACTTATCGCGGACGTGATGCCTATATACATGATCATACCTAGATATTCTCATAACTATGCTCAATTCTATCAATTGCTCAACAGTAATTTGTTCACCCACCGTAATACTTATGCTCTTGAGAGAAGCCACTAGTGAAACCTATGGCCCCGGGGTCTATTTTCCATCATATTAATCTCCCGACAACAAGCTATTTCTGGCGCCGTTTATTTTGCAATCTTTACTTTTAATCTTTATCATAAAAATACCAAAAATATTATCTTATCATATCTATCATATCTCACGTTCGTAAGTGACCGTGAAGGGATTGACAACCCCTTTATTGCGTTGGTTGCGAGGTTTTTATTTGTTTGTGTAGGTGTGAGGGACTTGAGCGTGGCCTCCTACTGGATTGATACCTTGGTTCTCAAAAACTGAGGGAAATACTTACGGTACTTTACTACATCACCCTTTCCTCTTCAAGGGAAAACCAACGCAGTGCTCAAGAGGTAGCAAGAAGGATTTCTGCACCGTTGCCGGGGAGTCTACGCAAAAGTCAAATACCAAGTACCCATCACAACTCTTATCTCCCGCATGATATTATTTGCCATTTGCCTCTCGTTTTCCTCTCCCCCACTTCACCCTTGCCGTTTTATTCGCCCTGTCTTTTCCGTTTACCTCTTTTTGGCTTGCTTTTTGTTTGCTCGTGTGTTGGATTTCTTGCTTGTAATGATGGCTCAAGATAATACTAAATTGTGTGACTTTACCAATACCAACAACAATGATTTTCTTAGCACTCCGATTGCTCCTCTTACCGATACTGAATCTTGTGAAATTAATGCTGCTTTGTTGAATCTTGTCATGAAAGATCAATTCGCCGGCTTTCCTAGTGAAGATGCCGCCACCCATCTAAATAGCTTCGTTGATTTGTGTGATATGCAAAAGAAGAAAGATATGGACAATGATATTGTTAAATTGAAGTTATTTCCTTTTTTGCTTAGAGATCGTGCTAAAGCTTGGTTTCGTCTTTGCCTAAAAATAGTATTGATTCTTGGAATAAGTGCAAAGATGCTTTTATCTCTAAGTATTTTCCTCCCGCTAAGATCATCTCTCTTAGAAACGATATTATGAATTTTAAGCAACTTGACCATGAACATGTTGCACAAACTTGGGAGAGGATGAAATTAATGATACGTAATTGCCCTACACATGGTTTGAATTTGTGGATGATTATACAAATTTTTTATGCCGGATTGAATTTTGCTTCTAGAAATCTTTTAGATTCGGCCGCGGGAGGCACTTTTATGGAAATCACTTTAGGAGAAGCTACTAAACTCCTAGATAATATTATGGTTAATTATTCTCAACGGCACACTGAAAGATCTACTAATAAAAAAAGTGCATGCATAGAAGAAATTAATGTTTTGAGTGGAAAGATGGATGAACTAATGAAATTATTTGCTACTAAGAGTGTTTCTTCTGATCCTAATGATATGCCTTTGTCTACTTTTATTTAGAATAATAATGAATCTATGGATGTGAATTTTGTTGGTAGGAATAATTTTGGTAACAACGCGTATAGAGGAAACTTTAATCCTAGGCCGTATCCTAGTAATTCCTCTAATAATTATGGTAATTCCTACAACAATGCTTCACTACAGGAAACAGCTACTTTGCCGTCTGCCACGGCGGACGGCAAAGGCTCGAAAGGCGGACGGCAAAGACCTTTGCCGTCAGCCGCGGACGGCAAAAGGCTCCGGCAAAGAAGGCTACGGCAAAGACCTACTTTGCCGTCTGCTTCCAGGCGGCGGACGGCAAAGGCTCTTTGCCATCTGCGGCGGACGGCAAAGAAGCGGACGGCAAAATGAGTAGTGTTAGTGTCCGTTAGGTGGCTAACGGCAGCCTTTGCCGTCCGCCAGCTGACGGGAAAGGCTGCAGGCTCTTTGCCATCTGTTGGCAGATGGCAAAGAGACCAAATAGGCATTAATTCTGTTTCTTCTTATATCAATTCATTTTCACAGAAAATCAAACACACACACACAATATATATATATATATATATGACCAATATAGCATATCCAACACATATTACCAATACTCATGAACACATATATATCCAACACATGTTACCAATATATAGTCATGAACACATATATATCCAACACATATCCATGAACACATATCCAACAAATATTACAAGGAATGATCTAAAACTAAATATCTATTTTCCTAAAAGACTATCTTATTACTAAGATCTTCTCCGGATCTTCTTCTTTTCTTCCAACCTGCATAACAAAAACACTAAGAAAGAGAGAATGGGTTAGGAGTAGAAATGTAGCATTTCACTTGGTGAAATGCAATGCCCTAGGAGCCAGTACTTGAGATCAAGATAATCAGCCAACCAGACCAAGTCCCAACACATCCAACCACCAGCAGCTTAGAAGAGATAACTATTAAGGAGAGCTACAGAAGACCTCAAGGTATACTTGAGGGATTATGTGCTCAGACAGCCTGGAAGTGCCAGGGCTAGTTCATCACAGCACAGGGATAGTCACATGTAAATTAAGCCTAAGAGAGGGGGGCTCAGACCAGCATCACTGCCCAAATCAGATGTAGTATCTGTCTTATCAGTAGAAAACTAGGAAAGTAACAGCCAAAACCAAGTATAGCATCTGTTCATAGGCTATTAGAAAGAGACAAATAGGAATAGCCAAACCAAGTGGTATCTGTTCATATCAGTATTAGAAGTAAAATAACTAAGAACAAGTGAGTATCCGTTCATGAGTAAAGTAACTGACCAAAGTAACAACTCCAGGATCAACTAAACAGAACAGAGCAGTACAGGAGTATATATACTTCACAAATACACATAGATGGTCACTGACCAAAACCCTGACACAGCAAGAATCATCACAGAGAGCTCCAATACAAGTTGATGCTCATCTACAGCAGCTAACCACAGCTAATAGAGCCTCACATCCCACAAGATCAAGATCTAGAGCTATGCATTAGAGAGATCAGGAGGGGAGCAAGGAGAAGCTCACCAAAAGGAGTTGTAGCCGAAGTAGGATGCAGCCACACCATCACTATGGTGTGACCAGCATCACAACCAACACCACCACAACAAGCCGGAGCTTGCCAGAGAGCACCACAACGGCGGCACCAGTGAGAGCACGGGCACGAAGGCGCCAACCAGGGGCACCGCAGCACGGAGGCGCCACCCAGGGGCACCACCGCGCCACGGCACATCCAGCACCGCCGGCGACGTGGGCACATCCAGCACCACCGCGCCACGGCACATCCAGCACCGCCGGCGACGTGGGCACATCCAGCACCACCGCGCCACGGCACATCCCACAACCACAACCACGACACATTCAAGTTGTGAAGTGCCATTCATGTGTCACTAACATGTGGCCCCAGGGCACTTTTTAGGTATACATCTTTCTGTGGTACCAAGTTAAAAAAAATCTTGGTACTAGTTGGCCCCAGACGCACAGAGGTCAGGTTTCTGAATATAGCAATGAGCTGCTTCGGAGGTTCTGGCTGAATCCAAATCTGCAGCAAGAACATACATGCACAACTGAAACTGGTAGAGAAGACATGGTATGACGATGCAGAAGATTTATATTTAAGTGGTGCGCAGAAATTAAGTATACCATTTGGTACCCAAAACACAGAGTCAGTGTTGACAGGTTCCTGGCACCAACACTCGTTGACAGGCATTCGCTAAGCGCGAATGGCTCTTGCCATGCCTTGGCTTTAGAAGCGAGTACTAAACCGCGAAGCTCAGGAACGTAGCCAAAGCGCACTGGAGGGTTATTGAAGAGCCAACATTTGCACTCCACTTGTCTAAGCTTGGGGACAGAGACGAGCTCGATCCGTGTGCACAAAAGGCCGATGAACTCAAGCTCCTGGAGCTCAGAGCACGGCACATCGATCTTGAGCGTGGAGTGCAGATCAAGCAGTCTGCAGAATCTCAAGCTGAGGTGCCTGAGCCTACTGCAAGTGCTAATGAGGTCAGGTGAGGGGAAGACGTGTAGAAGCTGAGGACGAGCACCTTGAGGGCACCACTCTCGCACACTCCCTCGGCGGGAGGCACCCGAGTGAGCAAGGCCCGCGCCGCGCCCGTGAACGCGTCCATGACCTGGAGCGATGTGGCGCCGCGGAAGTGACCGGCGTCGAGGTGCACGAGCGAGAGGTGGCTGGGGAGGTGCCGCCACCGCGTGGAGAGCGCGCCGGCGCGGACCGCCTCGCGCAGGTGGAGGCGCTCGAGGATGTCGAGGAGGAGGTGGTCGGGGAGGGCGCTGATTCCGTCCTCGCCGACGTGGCCGGCGTTGCGCTTGGGCGGCGGCGACTCCATGGTCCCGACCGATTGACTGAAACCCTAGCTCGAATCAATGCGCCCCAGGCGGCGGCCTCCTGTTCGAGGTCGCGGCTCCCCCACCTTGTGCCTGCCGCGCGATCCGGTGGCGAGGCCCGCCGGGAGGTCGGTGGCGCCGCCCGCGGCATCCCTGGGGCGCCGGTCCCAGGCGACGGAGACGGAGAGCGGGTGCGAGGAGTCCGGGCAGCGGCCCCGCGGGGCCTCGGCGGGCGCCCGGGAGAGGGAGACCGCGGCGGCGAGGAACCCGGCGAGGCCGAAGAGGAGGCAGGCCGCGGAGACGGCCGGCGAGGAGAGGGGCGGAGCGAGGAGCGGCGGGGCGGCGGTGGTGCGGATCTGGTGGGCCTCGGGGAGGGGAGAGAGGGAGAGAAGAGATAACGGCGGGGGGGAGAGAGGGAGAGAAGAGATAACGTGCGGTGGGGGTGTGGATCTGGTTTGCCGTCCGCTGTTTTGTCTCTTTGCCGTCTGCTAGCAGACGGCAAGCCGTCTGCTAGCAGACGGCAAAGTGGGGGCGTTTTTTTTTCGTAAACGGCTCGTTAGTGGGGGGCCACCTCTCTCTTTGCCGTCCGCCAGCTGACGGCAAAGAACTGACTGATGGCAAAGGCCTGTTTTGCTGTCTGCCATTTTTTTTGCCGTCTGCTTTTGGGTAGCTGATGGCAAAGACCTTCTTTGCCATCCGCTAGCAGACGGCAAAGAGCTGGCAGATGGCAAATTAGCTGATTCCAGTAGTGCTTATGGAAATTTTAATAAGATGCCCTCTGAATTTGAGACTAGTGCTAAGGAGTTTATGAATTCACAAAAGAATTTCAATGCTTTGCTTGAAGAAAAATTGCTTAAAGTTGATGAATTGGCTAGGAACGTTGATAGAATTTCTCTTGATGTTGATTCTTTGAAACTTACATCTATTCCACCTAAGCATGATATCAATGAGTCTCTCAAAGCCATGAGAATTTCCATTGATGAGTGCAAAGAAAGAACCGCTAGGATGCGTGCTAAGAAAGATTGCTTTGTAAAAGCGTGTTCTTCTAGTTTCTATGAAAATAAAGATGAAGATCTAAAAGTTATTGATGTGTCCCCTATTAAATCTTTGTTTTGTAATATGAATCTTGATAATTATGGGACTGAATATGAGCCACCTTTACCTAGAAGGCGTTCCAAAAATTCGGAGTTGTTAGATCTTGATGCAAAAATTGGTAAAAGTGGATTGAAGAGATCAAAACTCTAGATATTAATGAACCCACTATTTTGGATTTCAAGGAATTTAATTATGATAATTGCTCTTTGATAGATTGTATTTCCTTGTTGCAATCCCTGCTAAATTCTCCTCATGCTCATAGTCAAAATAAAGCTTTTACTAAACATATCGTTGATGCCTTGATGCAATCTTATAAAAAAAACTTGAGTTGGAAGTTTCTATCCCTAGAAAACTTTATGATGAGTGGGAACCTACTATTAAAATTAAACTTAAAGATCATGAATGCTATGCTTTGTGTGATTTGGGTGCTAGTGTTTCCACGATTCCAAAAACTTTGTGCGATTTGCTAGGTTTCTGTGATTTTGATGATTGCTCTTTAAACTTGCACCTTGCGGATTCCACCATTAAGAAACCTATGGGAAGAATTAATGATGTTCTTATTATTGCAAATAGGAACTATGTGCCCGTAGATTTTATTGTTCTTGACATAGATTGCAATCCTTCATGTCCTATTATTCTTGGTAGACCTTTCCTTAGAACGATTGGTGCAATTATTGATATGAAGGAAGGAAATATTAGATTCCAATTTCCGTTAAATAAAGGCATGGAACACTTTCCTAGAAAGAAAAATAAACTACCATATGAATCTATTATGAGAGCCACTTATGGATTGCCTACCAAAGATGGCAATAAATAGATCTATCCTTGCTTTTATGCCTAGCTAGGGGCGTTAAACGATAGCGCTTGTTGGGAGGCAACCCAATTTTTTTTAGTTTTGTTTTGCTTTTTGCTTCTGTTTAGGAATAAATCTTTGATCTAGCCTCTGGTTAGATTTGTTTTATTTTAATTAGTGTTTGTGCCAAGTTAAACCTATAGGATCTTCTTGGATGATAGTTATTTGATCTTGCTGAAAATTCCAGAAACATTCTGTTCACGAAAACAATTGTTAAAAATCACCAGAACGTTATAAAATATTTATTCCAATTTCTGCTGATCAATTAACAAATTTTATAGGTCGTCCTATTTTTGCTGAATTTTTTGAGTTCCAGAAGTTTGTGTTAGTTACAGATTACTACAGACTGTTCTGTTTTTGACAGATTCTGTTTTTCGTGTGTTGTTTGCTTATTTTGATGAATCTATGGCTAGTAAAATAGTTTATAAACCATAGAGAAGTTGGAATACAGTAGGTTTAACGCCAATATAAATAAATAATGATTTCATTACAGTACCTTGAAGTGGTGTTTTGTTTTCTTTCGCTAACGGAGCTCACGAGATTTTCTGTTAAGTTTTGTGTTGTGAAGTTTTCAAGTTTTGGGTAAAAGACTTGATGGATTATGGAACAAGGAGTGGAAAGAGCCTAAGCTTGGGGATTCCCATGGCACCCCAAGATAATCTAAGGACACCAAAAAGCCAAAGCTTGGGGATGCCCCGGAAGGCATCCCCTCTTTCGTCTACTTCCATCGGTAACTTTACTTTGAGCTATATTTTTATTCACCACATGATAAGTGTTTTGCTTGGACCGTCTTGTATGATTTGAGTCTTTGCTTTTTAGTTTACCACAATCATCTTTGCTGTACACACCTTTTGAGAGAAACACACATGATTCGGAATTTATTAGAATACTCTATGCACTTCACTTATATCTTTTAAGCTATATAGTTTTGCTCTAGTGCTTCACTTATATCTTTAGAGCACGGCGGTGGATTTGTTTTATAGAAAGTATTATTATCTCATGCTTCACTTATATTATTTTGAGAGTTTTAAACAGCATGGTAATTTTCTTAAGTGGGAAATTAATCCTAATATGTTAAGTATTCAAGACTAGTAAAAAACTTTCTTATGAGTGTCGTGAATACTGAGAGAAGTTTGATGATTGATGATTATTTTGAGATATGGAGGTAGTGATATTAAAGTTGTGCTAGTTGAGTAGTTGTGAAATTGAGAAATACTTGTGTTGAAGTTTGCAAGTCCCGTAGCATGCACGTATGGTAAACGTTATGTAACAAATTTGAAACATGAGGTGTTCTTTGATTGTCTTTCTTATGAGTGGCGGTCGGGGACGAGCGATGGTCTTTTCCTACCAATCTATTCCCCTAGGAGCATGCGCGTAGTGCTTGGTTTTTGATGACTTGTAGATTTTTGCAATAAGTATGTGAGTTCTTTATGACTAATGTTGAGTCCATGGATTATACGCACTCTTATCCTTCCATCATTGCTAGCCTCTTCGGTACCGTGCATTGCCCTTTCTCACATTGAGAATTGGTGCAAACTTCGCCGGTGCATCCAAACCCCGTGATATGATACGCTCTTTCACACATAAACCTCCTTATATCTTCCTCAAAACAGCCACCATACCTACCTATTATGGCGTTCCCATAGCCATTCCGAGATATATTGCCATGCAACTTTCCACCGTTCCGTTTATCATGACACGTTCATATTGTCATATTGCTTTGCATGATCATGTAGTTGACATCGTATTTGTGGCAAAGCCACCGTTCATAATTTTTCATACATGGCATTCTTGATTCATTGCTATCCCGGTATACCGCCGGAGGCATTCATATAGAGTCATACTTTGTTCTAGTATCGAGTTGTAATCATTGAGTTGCAAATAAATAGAAGTGTGATGATCATCATTCATAGAGCATTGTCCCAAAAAAAGGAAAGAAAGGCCAAATAAAATAAAGAAGGCCCAAAAAACAAAAATAAAAAGGGACAATGCTACTATCCTTTCTTTCCACACTTGTGCTTCAAAGTAGCACCATGATTTTCATGATAGAGAGTCTCTTGTTTTGTCACTTTCATATACTAGTGGGAATTTTTCATTATAGAACTTGGCATGTATATTCCAACAATGGGCTTCCTCAAATGCCCTAGGTCTTCGTGAGCAAGCAAGTTGGATGCACACCCACTTAGTTTCTTTTGTTGAGCTTTCATGCATTTATAGCTCTAGTGCATCTGTTGCATGGCAGTCCCTACTCCTTGCATTAACATCAATCGATGGGCATCTTCATAGCCCGTTGACTAGCCGCGTTGATGTGAGACTTTCTCCTTTTTTGTCTTCTCCGCATAACCCCCATCATTATATTCTATTCCACCCATAGTGCTATATACATGGCTCACGCTCATGTATTGCGTGAAGGTTGAAAAAGTTTGAGATTACTAAAGTATGAAACAATTGCTTGGCATGTCATCGGGGTTGTGCATGATGAGAGCATTCTTGTGTAACGAAGATGGAGCATGACTAAACTATATGATTTTGTAGGGATGAACTTTCTTTGGCCATGTTATTTTGAGAAGACATAATTGCTTAGTTAGTATGCTTGAAGTATTATTACTTTTATGTCAACATTAAACTTTTATATTGAATCTTTCGGATCTGAATATTCATACCACAATTAAGAGGGTTACATCAAAAAATTATGCCAAGTAGCATTCCACATCAAAAATTCCGTTTTTATCATTTACCTACTCGAGGACGAGCAGGAATTAAGCTTGGGGATGCTTGATACGTCTCCAACGTATCTATAATTTTTTATTGCTTCATGCTATATTATATTCTGGTTTGGATGATTAATGGACTTTGTTATACACTTTTATATTATTTTTGGGACTAACCTATTAACCGGAGGCCCAGCCCAAATTGCTGTTTTTTGCCTATTTCAGAGTTTCGCAGAAAAAGAATATCAAACGGAGTCCAAACGGAATGAAACCTTCGGGAACGTGATTTTCGGAACAAACATGATCCAGAGGACTTGGACCCTACGTCAAGAAAGCAACCAGGAAGGCACGAGGTAGGGGGCGCGCCTACCCCCCTGGGCGCGCCCTCCACCCTCGTGGGGCCCACTTTGCTCCACTGGCGTACTTCTTCCTCCTATATATACCTACGTACCCCCAAACCAACAGAGGCATCCACGAAAACCTAATTCCACCGCCGCAACCTTCTGTACCCGTGAGATCCCATCTTGGGGCCTTGTCGGCGTCTTGTCGGAGGGGGCATTGATCACGGAGGGCTTCTACATCAACACCATAGCCTCTCCGATGATGTGTGAGTAGTTTACCTCAGACCTTCGGGTCCATAGTTATTAGCTAGATGGCTTCTTCTCTCTCTTTGGATCTCAATACAAAGTTCTCCACGATTGTCGTGGAGATCTATTCGATGTAATCTTCTTTTGCGGTGTGTTTGTTGAGACCAATGAATTGTGGGTTTATGATCAAGTTTATCTATGAATAATATTTGAATCTTCTCTGAATTCTTTTATGTATGATTGGTTATCTTTGCAAGTCTCTTTGAATTATCAGTTTGGTTTGGCCTACTAGATTGATCTTTCTTGCAATGGGAGAAGTGCTTAGCTTTGGGTTCAATCTTGCGGTGTCCTTTCCCAGTGACAGTAGGGGCAGCAAGGCACGTATTGTATCGTTGCCATTGAGGATAACAAGATGGGGTTTATATCATATTGCATGAGTTTATCCCTCTACATCATGTCATCTTACTTAAAGCGTTACTCTGTTCTTTTGAACTTAATACTCTAGATGCATGCTGGATAGCGGTCGATGTGTGGAGTAAAGTAGTAGATGCAGGCAGGAGTCGGTCTACTTATCGCGGACGTGATGCCTATATACATGATCATACCTAGATATTCTCATAACTATGATCAATTCTATCAATTGCTCAACAGTAATTTGTTCACCCGCCGTAATACTTATGCTCTTGAGAGAAGCCACTAGTGAAACCTATGGCCCCGGGGTCTATTTTCCATCATATTAATCTCCCGACAACAAGCTATTTCCGGCGCCGTTTATTTTGCAATCTTTACTTTTAATCTTTATCATAAAAATACCAAAAATATTATCTTATCATATCTATCAGATCTCACTTTCGTAAGTGACCGTGAAGGGATTGACAGCCCCTTTATTGCGTTGGTTGCGAGGTTTTTATTTGTTTGTGTAGGTGCGAGGGACTTGAGCGTGGCCTCCTACTGGATTGATACCTTGGTTCTCAAAAACCGAGGGAAATACTTATGCTACTTTACTGCATCACCCTTTCCTCTTCAAGGGAAAACCAACGCAGTGCTCAGGAGGTAGCACTGTCGCAGGACCAGACGAAGGACATTGCCGGCTCCCCCCCCTGCCGGCCTCCGCCGCCACGACCACGAAGCCGGCGCGTGTGTGCAGCTGGCAGCGAGGAAGAGTAGTACACGGTAGGTCGCCGCCACTCTGGTCCCAGGAAGGCAACCACTCCTCCACTCAGTCGATGCCAAGCTTGGTGGGGTAAACATCGGCGGCCGATTAGCCCCTTGACGGTGATGTGGAGGCGGAAATCTTAAGAACCTTGTGCTCTGGAGCAGGAAGTTATCGAGGCGGAGCTGGACAAAGCCGAGGCAGATGAGGAGGAGACAAAGGCAATGGCCGGCGTTCTCGGGCCTCATGATCGGACATGGTGGTCCGGCGCCGGCGATCGTTTATAGTAGGCTTTAGTACGGTTTGTGCGAAATGTGTAATGAATTTCATCCAGTTTATAGGAAAAGTTTTCGAAATGTAATGAATTTCATCCAGTTAATTTGAAATTTGCTTTGTTTGCACGAATTTCGTCCAGTTAGTTCATACAGTTGTCGAAAGGTATGCAGGCAGCATTGGATGGAATCCTCTGGCATCAGTGTCCTCGACAGATGCCGGTGTAAATTTGTGGGCCAGCGCCGGAGATGCCCTAACTATCATGCTATGATTGCTAAGAGTGCTCCATTATTTCGCAGGGAACAGTTATCCCTTGATCAAAATCAGATCCGTCATGTTTCGCACTCCTCCCACGTAAGAGTGTAGATTGTTGCTTACATAAAAATGGAGCAAGTGGACGGCACCATAGCACATCATATCACTCAAACTAGCCTGCCTAACGCGTGGGAAAGCCCCGCCCTCGTCATTTTGTGCTGGATTTCTATCGATCGATCGCACGAAAATGTTATGCTTTGCAAGTTCAAAAGGAAAAGGCGGCACACTTACGACTCGTACGCGTCGCGTTCGCGTCGCACCCCCGACAGTCCGGCTCACACGCGCTCACCAGAGGGGACACGCGTTGTCTTGCATTTTCACTGACATGTGGGACTGGAATCGAATAAACTGTCGATAGCCGAAATCTAATCGCTCGGCGGGCATCGGCTGAGAAGAGAGAGACGGGGGAGGGAGAAGAGATCGCCCGCCCACCACGCACGGGCTCCAAGAAATATAAGGTGATAATGTGAGGTGGGCCATGCAGGAGTCCGGACCACTTCCAAGCCCGCTTCTGACCACCCTGGCCCACCAGAACCCCCCCCCCCGCGCGTGCTCCCCCCTCAGACGGCAGTTGGCAGCATTCATAGCAAGTAGTACTAGTAAAATACTGGGCTATAAGCCCGCTTATGTGGAGGAGAGAGAGGCATTGACAAAGTCAAGGAGTGGGCTCTGCAAGAGCCCGTCTCTACACGTGCTCCTAGGTATAAAAAACTAATTCTAAAAAAAGAGGTATAAAAAAATTGTGTCCAAAAAAAGGAAGGTAAAAAACATTTGAGAGGAAATAGATAGAGAGAAAGTGAGAAAAAGTTGTAACCTTATAGCCAACCTTATAGTCAACACTATGGTAGTATTACATGAGGAAGGAGGGAGTTGTGCACATGCCAAGTTCACTGGGCTGCCGTGTTTCATACTCCTCCATCGTAACAGTGGAGACTATAGCTTTCATAAAAAATAAACAATAATGAATACTCGTTGCTCATCCTCTATATTGGAAAGTATACTTTCATTCGCCGACATGTGGGACGTCGACCATCCTGGTCCACCTGCCATGCACAAAATTATCCTGGTCCACCCCGGTCGTAGCGCAGGCTCAACCTTTCCCACTGTAAGTTGGTCGGACGAAGGAACCATCATGACTTTGTTGAATTCCGCTTCTTCAAGAAAACTAACTGTACCCGCAATACTGCTACCACACGCGAAGACTGGACGACACTGTACCACGTCATATCACTGAAACCCACTAGGCCAAACTAGCCCGCCTAGGATTTGTACTCCCTCCGTTTCAAAGTTAGTAGTACAAAGTTGAGTCATCTATTTTGGAACGGAGGGAGTACATCTCTGTACTGCTATAATTTTGTGTTCTCAAAAAAATATCCTTTGTGAATCTAACGATTAGGAGTAGAAAGAGGGTTTTTCTCTCTCTCTAGATCTCTCTCCATCCCACAACCCCTCTAGCACACGTACACACTTTCTGTAGCCACTCCGAAAGTACGACGACACTACACATTCACGCTTCCAACAAAAAAAATTACACATTCACGCATGTTACAAGTACGTGCCAATTTTGCTGGCTATTAATGTGAGGCCTCCATTGGTTTAGAGGAATCTTGTAGGAATTTCATAGGATATGATTTCTACAGGAAAAATATCTGTAGAGCCCTTTGGTTTATAGGAATGGAATCATATTCATATGGAGGAATTCTTCTTATCCTCCACATTTCATAGGAAAATAAACATTAGCCTAGACTCAATGGAAAAAATCCTATGATGTGAATCAAAGGGCATCTCCTTTCCTATTCCTACTCATAGGATTTAAGATACATGTCATCTCATATCCTATGACTTTCCTATTGCTACGATATTCCTACCCTATGAACCAAATGTGGCCTGAATGTATCCGTGTCGACTATTGTCTGATCGATCGCTAAGCCTACAATTTTAGGAGCTTGGGCTATTGGCCGATCGACGACGGATCAGACCTATAAGCGTACCATGAGCTCGTCATCCCCAACATTTCTCTTTGGTGAGTGTTTTGCAAGTACTATAGCTCGCACAGTAGCTAGCCTACTAACACCAAGAATCATCAAACAAGCCCTGCTGATATGAGAAACGGTTCAAATTTACATCTAAGCATGCCATATATTACATCAAAAGCTGGTGAGGATACATCTATTTCCATAACTCAGAGAGGGTTAGCATGATTCACTATCAAACAAAAGTAGCAAGTACCACCCACACAAGACAGTGCACTAGCCCTAAGATGGTTTGATAACACGCATCATTCTGGTAATTAAACACAATGCAAACTACCCTAAAGGATCAGCGCGACCAACTATTTCTTGTCATCGATCTCTCGGGCAATGACCACAGCACGGACATCGGCATGGGAATCGATCTCTGGGGCGATATCCACAGGACGGACTGCGACATCAAAATCGATCTCTAGGGCGATGTCCACAGGATGGACAGCGGCATCGGAATCGATCTCTAGGGCGATGTCCATAGGACAGACCGCGACATCGAAAACGATCTTGGGGCGTTGTCCATAGGACGGACCGCGACATCGGAATCATCAAGGACGTCCACCGGCACCTGCACAACCCTAACATATTAGCAAGCACATTGCAAATAATCAAAAACCACAACTATGGTAAGCCATTATTTTTTACCTTGTGCAGCTCACCGGGGATCCCATCCCTCCGGGGGCCATCTTCTCGTCCTCGATGGGGGCCATCGCCTTTCCAGGGGAATACTGCTTCTCAACGGCAACTATCTCCTCAAACTCGGCCTTGAGCCTCTGATAGGTGGCCATTAGAGTTTCTGGGGTAGGCACGGTGGGGCCCTTGCTGTTCTTCCAGCTTTCTTTGAGGAGTTCGTCCGCCAACGTCGTCAACTCTTTGGCTAGTGCTTGTTTCTTGGAGTTCTTCGTCTCCATGGGTTGGCCCCACAACATGGTCAATTCGTTGGTCGGTGCTCGCTTCCTGGAGATCTCTGTCTCGAGTGGGTTGTCCACCGGCAAATCTTTGCGTAGTGCTCCAGGATCCATCAATGAACCGACAAACAAAAAGCAATCGAAAGGAAACCACAATCGCAATGAAAACGGGGAAAGAATAGGCTGTGAGAATCAGTCGGTGCGTCGCAAAAAGAAGATTCTTGGAATGAAAATATAGTAGCATCACTGATTCGCCCACCTTTCCTTCGTCGGTACAGAAGAAAAATGGTAGAAGTGAGTAGCCTGGAGTGAGGTTTTCTTCAAGAAAGGGGAGAAAGGGCTTCAATGAGCGTTCCAGTGAAATGATGGTTGCTTCGTGCAGTCCAACTTCGAGGCCACTTCGAGGCCACTTTACCACTGCTCGTAAAGGTCATGACGGCCACATCGGGGTGACCGGTGAGTCTCGACTGTAGCACCTCGCTGTGATTTGGTGGATGGCACGCGGGCCCGTATGCTTTGATGTCCCACATGTAGATAGAGCGGCTAGTCATATACTCAATATTGTGCACCGCGACCAAGGCGGAGAGGAAAACGAGAGAACTACATATTTATTTACGGTGTAGATTCACTCATTTTGCTCCATATGTACTCATTTAGGGTGTAGTCACTTGTTGAAATATATAGAAAGGCAAATACTCCTTTTTGGTTTACAGGGCTTATCTCAAAATTATAGATTTCTCATTTTATAAGTCTCAATTTGATGGTTCCCTACCACATGTTCCGATTTCAAGGTGCATTGAATCATTGCATGCAAGTATGAAGAGAAAATTAACCAATGCATGGACTTCATGCATGCATGCATTGCAATTAATGCATTGGCAAACATAATTTTTTGAGGAAAATGAGTGCATTAATTGAGTGTTTTTGCAAACTACAAAAATTATTCCACCACTCACCATCTGCCTTGGTTGATGAGATTTTTGAATTGATCCCTATAAACTGGAAAGGAGGTACTAGTATACTACAATAGTGGGCTTATAGCCTGCTTACATAGCAATTTTGTCTCATGCAAGAGCCTGGCTATATGCGTGCTCCAAGGCTCCGCACCACGCCCCACCCCTACACAAAGACTGCCACGCGAGCATTCGCAACTGCCACGTTCGGGTTGCGCTTGGCTCTTCGCCTCTTCGAGAAGACGAACAATGATGTTACTACTTCTACAGTATCGAATCAACTGCTGCATGTCCGTCCACCGCGTGCGGGAGTAGTAAGCAAAAGCATGTCCTCATCTGCGAGCCACCGCGCGCATGGGCGAGGGAGAAGGCGTGTAGTAGTAAAATCAAGCTTCTCCTCGTTGTACGAGTTGACGCGACACATCATAGCACTGGCCCCACATGCTTGCCTCTAAACTTGGCTAAAAGACCCGCAGTGTACAATATATTTGCTGCAACCTCTAACATTTACCACACCACAAATTAAAATATATATTCCTATCTTGACCAAATGAGCATGCAAACTACAATCACTAGGATGACAGGTAGGGCCAAAAGATTGTTTTAATCAAAAAAAGCTTCGAGACGGCCTCAGGCTGGTCATAGTGGGGAGTAACTTATACTAGTGTCATGCATATGACACTAGTCTAAGTTACTGCCTTCATAGTGCAAAGTAACATAGGAGTAGTGTCATAGAGGAGTTCATTTATTAGCTTGTAGACTCATCTTGTCTTGGGAAGCGCTATGTTACAATAACATATTATGTTACCACTTCCCATTAACTACATGCCACTTAAGGAAAATTTTCTTGGAGTGCGCTATGTTACTTGCTAAGTTACTCCCACTATGACTAGCCTCATAGCATGGAGCCGACCCCAACGATTTTAAGCTTAGAGGCACGGTACACGCTATCCTAGACTACTCTACACATAAAAATGCCACACGAGCGTCCGGGCTGCGCTTGGCTCTTCGCCTCTTTGGGAACTCGAACAATGATGGTACTACTGCAGTGGAGTACTACCGTATGCTTCTGGCCATCTGACACCGAATGAACTGCTGCATGTCCACCGCGTGCGGGAGGGAGAGCGTGTAGCGAAAGCTTCTCCTAGTCCTGCCGGCCACCACGCTCATGGGCGACGGAGGGACGCGGCTTCATTGACTTACTGCTCCTGCCTTTGGGTGTATGACAGGTGGGCCCAACAGGTGGCTGGCCACCTGTCATACAGCCAAAGGCAGGTGCAGTTAAGGCACCGGAGCTCAGTCCGCGAGGGAGAGGGCGTTGTAATCAAAATTCTCGTTGTTGTACGAGTTGACGTGACACATCGAAGCAGTGCACTCGATATATTTCAATAATTTGTGTTTACCGATGCATTAATTACAACGCATGCATGCATGTCATGACTTTCCTTTTGATACTTGCATGTGTTGATTTAATACACCTTGAAGTAGTATGAATATGTGAAGGTAAAGCTTTGTAATGCCCCGGCCCTAAAGCGAGAGATGGTTGTGCACGAGGAGGGACGACAGACGAGGAGCTCTGTCCTGGTTTATTGGTCCCTATGATAATCTGTGCCAAATTTGGACTATAAATTTAACTAACCAAATGTTCATGCATGTCACGAAAAATTACATCATTGAAAACTATGTTCAAATACGAATCAAAGGATATAATTTTTGTTAACATGCACTAACATTTTGTCAGTTAAATCTTTGGTTAAAATTTAGCACAAATACAAAGGGGCCCAGTAAATATTGTACTCTCACATTTTGTTTTGAGGATACTCCCACATAGAAAATATAAATAATAATGCATGTTGGGGCAGCCCACATTTCCGATAATTTTAGCCGTGGGCTTGTTCATAAATTTTACGAGGCGGTGGTTGTTCATTTAATGGAGGGTCTAGTACCAAACTTGAACGATACAAATTGCGACCTGGCACACCGTAACACCACTTGGAATAAGCGGGTAGCTATCTCAAAAAACAATCAACAACTAAAAAACGGCGACCTGGCACATACACAATTTTAAACGATTGTTTTGATGGAGTGAAAAAAGAAAACTACCCCACTATATGTATTATATATATAGGCCGGAGCCTCTGCGCTTGCTTGCAAGGGTTGCTCTATTCACACACTCTCATTCTCTCCAGATCTAAACAAGATAGCGGAGGTAACACTGTCTTTCTATCCTCACAGCTGGTTACAGATCCGGACGTATCCCCCTCCGTCGGTGAAGGGGAGGAGGGGCAGCGTTTAGGCCGTCGACGACAGCGAGGGAGGAGACCCACTGCCGGCCGCACCGTTATCTCTGGCCGAGCGCTGGCGGCGGAGGTCCTATGATCCCTTCGTCATTGCCCTAGTGTGGGCGGATCCGGCCTCCCTCCGCCCACCTATCCCCATCCTGACGACCTTCAGGTATATCTTCCTTCGAAACTGGCCTAGCTCTACTTCCCCGGCTCGCTACATCGCTGCATGTGCATCATTTTCTACCTCTCAGCCCCTCTCAATCGGATGGTCCAACGTCACCTATTTTTTTCTATTGTTTGAGGTAAAGCTACTTCATGGAGTCGAATCTTGTACTTAGTTCAAACAGGAAATAAGGGGGGGGGGGATTTAGTATGTACTACATCGGACTTGGTACAAACAGGAAGGAAAGAGGGTGAAAGTAGTACATACTGGTCATCCAACCGGTCAATTGGTCGAAAAGGGAAATATAGGGGAGACGTTGTACACAGTGGTATGACCAGGACTAGATTTGCTATCCACACATAAGAGTAGGTGCCTAGAGTGAACAAAAATGGGACCAACCCAGATATGTTTCTTGGATGTTTGTTTCTCGGGGCAACAAACTCTGAATCACCACTTTATGCCCCTGTTTAGGTACATGGTGCTGGACTACTGGTGCACCAACTATCCCATGCCCTTATACCAAATATTTAGCTGTTCTTAATCTAATGCCCATGGTAAAATGAAGCCATGCCACTGTTATAAGCCATGACAAGTTTAGCCAAATGTTTTTGCCAGTAATTGTTTGAGACTCTGACCGTTTCCTCTGTAGCTTTTTTTTGCAAACAGGGATATCCATTTCACCTCGTTGCTATTGTGACCTTTTGGTGCATTGCACAAAACACTTCTTAAAAGAAGTGACTTTTGTGTTGTTTAACTGGAATGTCAGAATGGAACCGTTGGTTCATTTCGGTGGAGCTGCACAAAGGGAGATCTGTGTTCCAATCCTCATCATCCATATTGGCACCATAACCTTCCTTTAGGTAAGAATGATATTTAATGCATGTGTTCATCTCTATTTTGCGACTGCCATGAGAAAATAATGCTATTGTTTACTAGTACACTTGTACTCCCTCACTGAAAAAACCAATTCTGAAATAGAATGCCAATCATGTACTTGGTTTCACCAACTGGTGAGGAGAAAGAGAAACAAAGCATGAAGAGGAAGAAGAAGAATAAAGAGGAAATGGAGATCACACGATGGTACCGTCCTATGTTATCCTGACATCTTTCTAGTGGTATTGTATTGCTGTGTTGCTACTAGTCTTAATTTACTTGGAAGACTAGCAAGATTCTCGTGTGTTGCACGTAACATCAAGATGCATTTGTATGAGTAGTTTATCTTGTGAGAGAAAAGGATGAACGAGGGAAGGCCTTATTTGCAAATGTGGAGAGGGTTGTGGGTACCTTTTTGCAAAATTGCCATAGTTTCCTTCCTATCCGTTAGATATAAATCGGACGACCTATATTGCAGGATGGCAGGCACACCATCATGACCAACTCTGTTTTTTATAAAAGGAGTAGAGTAGATAAAAGTAGAGTAGAGATAGATGGAGAAATGCAGCAGAGTAGTACTTGGGTTGACGACACATCATACTAATTAACTGGATTCTGGATGCATCTGTGACCCAGCTCTACATGATCAACAGTGCCAAGGTGATCTTGCTGAAGCCGAGGCCTCAGTCGAGGCCATTCAAGGGCTCCGGCAACGTCCACCTTACATGTGAGACAATCCTCCAGGGAGCCTTTCCACTTCTACTGTCTCTCCTGCAAGGTCACTTAATTAATTAGGAATACTCACTGGTACGCGTCGCTGCTATACAAACGGTTTTTGACCCCTTTCCGCGACGGCATTTGGAACCGTCGCCAAGTGAGTTTGGGCGATAGGGGGTACTTCCCATACGACCCAGAAATCGTCGGGGATAGGCCCTCGTGGGACACAGGCTAGGGCAAAATGAGCTCGTGTGTGATCGGGGGAGGCATCGAAACCCAACCATTTCCGTTCATATGTACATCCCACATGGTGAATCCCAGAAAAACATTTCCGTTTGTATGTATATCACACACAGTCAATCCCAGGAATACGTTTCCGTTCTTATGTACATCCCACACAGTCAATCCAGGGAAAACGTTTCCGTTCATATGTATATCACACACAGTCAATCCAAGGAATACGTTTCCGTTCTTATGTACATCCCACACAGTCAATCCAGGGAAAACGTTTCCGTTCGTATGTACATCCCACACAGTTATGTGTAGGCTCGTGTGTGAAAGGTGTAACTATCACACACGCTCTGCCTTGGTTAACTGTTTGCTTTTATCAACTACTCCCCCCGTAAACTAATATAAGAGCGTTTAGATCACTACTTTAGTAATCTAAACGCTCTTATATTAGTTTACGGAGGGAGTACATCACACACGATTTGATAAAGAAAACAGTGTGGCATTGGGCTATCCATCACAAGCGCTTTTACTGCTAGAACCGTTTGCAAAGTTCCATCACACATTTAGCAGGTTTATTAGTTTACAATTAATAATTCCTGTATTACGCAAATTCACATTTCATATCGAACAACTGTTTGCCAATTTCATATCAGGCACATAAATATATTTTAACATCACAGTACGATAGCTACATGAAAACAGCATAGTACAACATATAGCTAGTTCAACTTCATAAGAATAATATTAGAACAATATATTCATTTCCCTAATCGAGATCATCCAGGCTCGTCTTATCCACCTCTGCTTTCAGTTCAGTAAGAACCTGTTTTTGCACTGGCCAACTGGGAAAGTGCCTCCTCCTTCGCCAACACCATCTTAGCAAAGTTTGATTTAAAAAATCTGAGCTCATTCTCCGCCTTCCTCTTTTTATCCCGCATCTTCAAATATTCTTCAGCGTTGACAACACTTTCTCTGTTCTCTTCCTCATACATGCTCCAGAGCTTCGCTAGGTACATCTTTAAAGACTGTGGCCACTCTTGATCAACCCACTCCAAGTAAGAACACTTTCGTTCATCCTATAATATTTAAAACTAGATTAGTAACAATTGTAGGGGAAATGGGTTTATAGCAACATAGAAAATCACCAATGCTTATTTTGAAAAACTGAAGAAACATGTTAATTATGACATATCTTCTCAAAAAGATCAATGTGCAAATGAATTAATTGCTACTCCATAGTCAAAAAAATTAATTGCTACTTAGACAACAACCAAATTCTGGAACATCAGAAGCTATAATTAACTACAACAACACTACAAGTTCTTACTCATGTACAATAAATAACAAATTGAACATTTTATGAGGAAGGTAAATATAACTGCAACAGCATAGCGACAATGTTTGGATGACAGCAAATTGATACTAACAGGTGTGTACATGCACAAATTTAGTAACATAGAACTAATAGCACTAAGGCCGTCCACTATGTATGCCAAAACTGGTGTAAAGACAACTGTTGCTACATCTCGCACCGGTGCCCTGCACTGGCGAGCCGATGCAGAGGAAAAAAATCAGGGACCCGGACTCCGGAGCACCTAGTTGCTCCGATGCCCAGTTCCTTCGTGCCATAAAGATTTAGTATTGTACTGCTTGGCTGCTCGGATGTGTGGACCAAAGTTGCTGCACAAACTGCTGAAGCGATGCCAAATAATTTTCTAATGGCACCGCTGATGATATGGCAACAATTTTAGATACTAGGTACAAACTATGACACTGTCTTAGGATGCGTTTGGTAGAAGGTGTCGTATGAATGGGTTGGGACCGTGATAGTGTCTGAATCACATCTAACACATGATTTGTAACAACGAAAGAGGGTCTAACCTTCTCTGCACATGCCAGAAACTTCCTCCCACTGTCCACAGATTCAAACGCAACTAGCTTCACGCATGGAGATTGATGGTGACACCGAGAAGATAGATCTTCAGCCACCCCACTCCATTCGTTGCCACTGATGGTCCTAGGGAGCTACAAGAGGAAGAAATGACTCAAATCGACCACCGGGTAAACATCCTTCATTCCAAGTCATAGCCCGAGAGAGAGAAGAGAGGCATACTCGGGTGGTGAAGGAGTCGTCGCCAGAGGAGGAACCGTTGGAGACGTCTTTGAAGAAGACAATGGCGACCCCGGCGGTAGGATGCGAGACGACGAGAGCGAGGAAGCGGCTATAGCTTAGGAAGGAAGGAAGGATGGAGGAAACAGGGGAAATGTGACTTGTGGTCGGGGAGAAAAGGGGGTGGGGAAGGGGGGAGGGGGTAGATATTTTGGCGGTAGGCCAAAATTTTGGAAATGTGGAGGGAAACTTTGCACGCGGTGCCGCCGGACCATTCACTTAGAACGATTGTGTGCATCGCAAACGATTCTTCTGCTTTACACGCATGGGATGAGTTTGATAATTCAAATTTTGGTGGAAATTTCCCCGTGTACGTCATTGCATAATTTAACATCGCTTGCTAATTTGGGCACACAAAAGAGCGTACAGCAGACAGACCACACTTACTGAATCGAGAAACTTTAGTAATTAAGCAGAGCCAGTTGACCTAAACATTGCTCTAACAAAAGACCAGCATTAAAAACAAAGCCTAAGTACGCATAATTTTAACAAATCCGCCGCCACGCCGGCCTATGCATCCCCGGAGTGAGATGATACGTCGATGACTTGTCTTGGCGACATGCCGCCGTTGGTGGACTCCGCGTCCCCCCTGCTCAAATCAACCGCGTCCTCGTCCTCATCCTCGTCGCCGCCCTCAAGGTTGTAGTACTCGTAGTAGTGGCTGCGCCAGAGCTCGTGTTGGTACTCCACCGCCGATTCCTCGACGGACAGACTCTTCTCTACCTCGACCTCGGCCACGCGCAACTCCTCCTCCCCGCGCTACTTGATCTCCATCGCCTCCTGCATCTCCAGCTCCCGCTCGGCGACCTCAGGAGGAAGCATGTGCTCCATGGCTCCGAGGTGGCCTGGAATATGTTGGCATGTGCATCCTCGATCATGGCGTGGATGGCCTCGACCCGGGCCAGGGCGACATCGGCGGCATGGACGGCAGCTCGAGCGCTCTCGGCGTTTGCAGCCGCCGTCGCAGCAGCAGCTACAGCTGTCTCGGCTGCTGCAGCTGCCCTCTCGGCGGAAGCGGCCGCGCTCAATGCGGATGCGGCGATACTCTTGGTGTAGGTGGTCGTGCTCTCGGCGCAGGCGGTCGCGCTCTCGGCGCAGGCAACGACGCTCGGGGGTGACGTGGCTATCATGCGGGCCTTCATGATGCATTTCCATGGCATCATCTTTGCAAGAAGGGGGTGCAGGAATGGAGACCGGGATTCGTGGATTCGGGGGTTGCCGGCACTGGAGCAGACGAGCCGCGAAGCTTAAGGAGGAAGACTTAAATAGACCCAGATATTTTCATCACAAACGGTTCCTAGAAAAACAACTGTGTGTGATGTTGTAGATATTTTTTATTAGCTGTGAAAGACGAATTATGAGTAAAGTGGCAACGGATGGTGTTTTAAATGTACAAGAAAATTTGTAGTACTAATACAACTCTCATGTCAAATTTTGAAAAATTTCTGGGGTCATTTGACCTTTTAAGACATTTAAGTGATTTTCTAGCCATTTAATGACCGTGATTGAAATTTGAACTACATGTACATGCAACAGCTAACCATAACTATTTGAAAAGTCATATTTTGTGTACTTGTGTGCGATTTAATTCCATGTGCAGTAAATTGGAAGGAATTTTCAAACATATTGGTCTAACGGCTATGACACAATTAAGCATGGAGTGCCCTGGCATTTACCAAAAAAATAAAAAATATCACAAACACATGAAACTTTGGTTGGTGTAATGTCATGCCACCAAGATGATGTGGTACAAAATTTGGCATGTGTGACGAAAGTTTGGACACACACCCCTCACAAACCGAAGCAACTCACTAGAAGGCTCGTGGTTCCGAGAGGGAACAATGCATGTTTGATGACGAACGGGAGATAGCTTCCTCTTACAGCCTTCAAATTTTTTCTACGTGTAATGTGCACTAATACAACTGCGATGTGAAATTTGGAAAATTTCAGGGGTCATTTGACCTTTTAAAGACATTTAAGTGATTTTCTAGCCATTTAATGATCGTAATTCAAATTTGAACTACATCTACATGCAACGGCTAACCATAAGGGTTTGAAAATTCATATTTTTGTACTTGTGTGTGAGTTAATTCCATGTGCAGTAAATTAGAAGGAATTTTCAAACATATTGGTCTCACGACATGGACACATACATATGTATGCATGGAGTGCCATGGCATTTTAATTCCCAAAAATTAAAAAAAATGATCAGAAAAACATGAAACCTTGCTTAATGGAATTTCATGCCACCAAGATGATGTGGTAAAAAAATTGGCATGTTTGACGAAAGTTTGGACATACACCCCTCACAAACCGGAGCAACTCACTAGAAGGCTCGTGGTTTCGAGAGGGAACAATGCATGTTTGCTGACGAGCAGGAGATCGCTTCCTCTTACGGCCTTCAAATTTTTTCTATGTTTAACGTGCACTACTACAACTGTAATGTAAAATTTTGGAAAATTCTAGGGGTCATTTGACCTTTTAAAGACATTTAAGTGATTTTCTAGCCATTTAATGACCGTAATTCAAATTTGAACTACATCTACATGCAACGCCTAACCATAACGGTTTGAAAAATCATATTGGTGTACTTGTGTGCGAGTTAATTCCATGTGCAGTAAATTAGAAGGAATTTTCAAACATATTGGTCTCACGACATGGACACATGCATATGTATGCATGGAGTGCCATGGCATTTTAATGCCAAAAAATTAAAAATGATCAGAAAAACATGAAACCTTGCTTGATGTAATGTCATGCCACCATGGTATGGTAAAAAATTGGCATGTTTGATGAAATTTTGGACACACACGCCTCACAAACCGGAGCAACTCACTGAAAGGATCGTGGTTCCGAGAGGGAACGATGCATGTTTGATGACGAACGGGAGATAGCTTCCTCTTACGGCCTTCAAATTTTTTATATGTTTAACGCGCACTACTACAACTGTGATGTAAAAAATTGGAAAATTCGAGGGGTCATTTGACCTTTTAAAGACATTTAAGAGATTTTCTAGCCATTTAATGACCGTAATTCAAATTTGAACTACATCTATGTGCAATGCCTAACCATAACGGTTTGAGAAATCATATTTGTGTACTTGTGTGCGAGTTGATTCCATGTGCAGTAAATTAGAAGGAATTTTCAAACATATTGGTCTCACGACATGGACACATGCATATGTATGCATGGAGTGCCATGGCATTTTAATTCCCAAAAACTAAAAAAATGATAAGAAAAACATGAAACCTTGCTTGATAGAATGTCATGCCACCAAGATGATGTGGTAAAAAATTGGCCTATTTGATGAAAGTTTGGACACACCCCCTCACAAACCGGAGCAACTGACTAGAAGGCTCGTGGTTCCGAGAAGGAAGAATGCATGTTTGATGACGAAGAGGAGATAGCTTCCTCTTACGGCCTTCGGTTTTTTTCTACGTTTAAGGTGCACTAATAGAACTGTCATGTGAAAATTTGGAAAATTTCACGGGTCATTTGACCTTTTAAAGACATTTAAGTGATTTTTTAGCCATTTAATGACCGTAATTCAAATTTGAACTACATCTAGATGCAACGGCTAACCATAACGGTTTGAAAAATCATATTTGTGTAGTTGTGTGCGAGTTAATTCCATGTGCAGTAAAAAGGAGGAATTTTCAAACATATTGGTCTCACGACATGGAGACATGCATATGTATGCATGGAGTGCCATGGTATTTTAATTCCAAAAAAATTGGAATTTGGAAAATTTCTGGGGTCACTTGACCTTTTAAAGACATTTAAGTGATTTTCTATCCATTTAATCACCGTAATTCAAATTTGAACTACATCTACATGTAACGGCTAACCATAACTGTTTGAAAAATCATATTTGTGTACTTGTGTGCGAGTTAATTCCATGTGCAGTAAATTAGGAGGAATTTTCAAACATATTGGTCTCAAGAATGATCAGAAAAACATGAAACCTTGCTTGATGTAATGTCATGCCACCAAGATGATGTGGTAAAAAAAATTGTCCTGTTTGACGAAAGTTTGGACACACCCCCCTCACAAACCGGAGCAACTCACTAGAAGGTTCGTGGTTCCGAGAGGGAACAATGCATGTTTGATGACGAATGGGAGATAGCTTCCTCTTACGGCCTTCAATTTTTTTTCCACATTTAACGTGCACTAATACAACTATCAATTTGGAAAATTACAGGGGTTATTTGACCTTTTAAAGACATTTAAGTGATTTTCTAGCCATGTAATGACTGTAATTCAAATTTGAACTACATCTACATGCAATGGGTAACCATAACGGTTTAAAAAAAATCATATTTTTGTGTACTTGTGTGCGAGTTAAAAACTCATCAGACGATGTAAATATCTGGTGTTCAAAAAAGAAAATGTAAAGATCTGGCAAGACAACCGGCCCCCACACGATTGGCACTCTATCTCGCGGCTCGAAATTTGGTAGGTGAGTGTCAGGGATCATTAATCAGACACGGTTCTGTATTGGAAACCATAAGCTATTATGTTCACACACGGATTTTGTTGCGGGAATCGTGTGTAATTCAAACTACAGTACTCGTAAATTCTGGCAACCGGCGTGTGTACTGTTCTCGGATTCCGGTTGCCAATAAATACTACCTTGCTCACATTGTCCCGCCTGCATTCTCATCTACATCCTCCCCTCGCTCGCCCTCTCTCTCTCTCTCTCTCTCTCTCTCTCTCAAATCTGTTCCATGGCGCTGCCGGTCTGCCCACGCGCCGACGAGGAGTCGCCGCCCCCCGAGGACGCTCACTCGAATAGCAGCGACGAGGACCCCTACGCGCCACCGGACGAGGTTGCGTCGGACCTCCCAACTTTGGATTGGCTTTGGGGCCAGTACAATCTTTGTCTGTGGAAGTCGCTGCCGCTGGCTGAGAAAGCTAGGCAAGTGGCATTCAAGAAGGAGATGGCAGAGGAGCAAGCCAGGTACCAGGCGGCCTGTGAAGCCTGTGATGCCGCCTGGAAAAAGGAGGCAGCGGAGCTTTGGAGGCGGGCGCGTCGTCGTGCGGAGGAGGTGTACAAAGACGGGTACTTCGCGAGGAAGGTCAAAGGTGCTGGGCGCCTCGTCGTTGCGTGGAGGTGGGCCGATAAGTTCCAGCGTGCCACCGACGAGGAGCTCCAATGGGCGCCCAACGAAATGGCAAGATCGTTTGCGCTTGTCCGCCAGCAAGAAGCAGATCGACACGTCAAGCGATGATACGTCTCCGTCGTATCTACTTTTCCAAACACTTTTGCCCTTGTTTTGGACTCTAACTTGCATGATTTGAATGGAACTAACCCGGACTGGCGCTGATTTCAGCAGACTTTCCATGGTGTTATTTATGTGCAGAAACAAAAGTTCTCGGACTGACCTGAAACTCCACGGAACGTATTTTTAGAAAATATTAAAAATACTGGAAGAAGAATCCACGTCAGGGGGCCCACACCCTATCCACGAGGGTGGAGGGCGCGCCTGCCCCCCTGGGCGCGCCCCCTGCCTCGTGGGCCCCCTGAAGCTCCACCGACCTCAACTCCAACTCCATATATTCACTTTCGGGAAGAAAAAAAATCAGAGAGAAGGATTCATCGCGTTTTACGATACGGAGCCGCCGCCAAGCCCTAAAACCTCTTGGGAGGGCTGATCTGGAGTCCGTTCGGGGCTCCGGAGAGGGGAATCCGTCGCCATCGTCATCATCAACCATCCTCCATCACCAATTTCATGATGCTCACCGCCGTGCGTGAGTAATTCCATCGTAGGATTGCTGGACGGTGATGGGTTGGATGAGATCTATCATGTAATCGAGTTAGTTTTGTTAGGGTTTGATCCCTAGTATCCACTATGTTCTGAGATTGATGTTGCTATGACTTTGCTATGCTTAATGCTTGTCACTAGGGCCCGAGTGCCATGATTTCAGATCTGAACCTATTATGTTTTCATGAATATATGTGAGTTCTTGATCCTATCTTGCAAGTCTATAGTCACCTACTATGTGTTATGATCCGGCAACCCCGAAGTAACAATAATCGGGACCACTCCCGGTGATGACCATAGTTTGAGGATTTCATGTATTCACTATGTGCTAATGCTTTGTTCCGGTACTCTATTAAAAGGAGGCCTTAATATCCCTTAGTTTCCATTAGGACCCCGCTGCCACGGGAGGGTAGGACAAAAGATGTCATGCAAGTTCTTTTCCATAAGCACGTATGACTATATTCGGAATACATGCCTACATTACATTGATGAATTGGAGCTAGTTCTGTGTCACCCTAGGTTATGATTGTTACATGATGAACCGCATCCGGCATAATTCTCCATCACCGATCCAATGCCTACGAGATTTTCACATATTGTTCTTCGATTATTTACTTTTTTGTTGCTACTGTTACAATCACTACAAAACACCAAAAATATTACTTTTGCTACCGTTACTTTTGTTACCGTTACCACTACTATCATATTACTCTGCTACTAAATACTTTGCTGCAGATACTAAGTTATCCAGGTGTGGTTGAATTGACAACTCAACTGCTAATACTTGAGAATATTCTTTGGCTCCCCTTGTGTCGAATCAATAAATTTGGGTTGAATACTCTACCCTCAAAAATTGTTGCGATCCCCTATACTTGTGGGTTATCAAGACTATTTTCTTGCGCCGTTGCCGGGGAGCATAGCTCTATTCTTTGAGTCACTTGGGATTTATATCTGCTTGTCACTATGAAGAACTTGAAAGACGCTAAGACAACAATTTATCCCTCAACTACGAGGGGAGGTAAGGAACTGCCATCTAGCTCTGCACTTGATTCACCTTCTGTTTTGAGTAAGCTTGCGACACCTAAACCTGCTTCTGCTATTCGTTCTGATATGTCGCATGTTATTGATGATTCCACTTCTGCTATGCATGATACTTATGATGAGACTACTTCTATGCTTGATACTACTGTGCCACTTGGTGAATTTCTTGATGAACAAATTGCTAGGATTAGAGAGAAAGAGATTATTGAAACTGATTATATTGATGAAAGTGATGATGAAGACTTGCCTGTTATTCCTGAGGGTTATGTTTTTGATAAAGAAGCTACCTTAGCTATTTTAGCTTGCAAAGATAGATATGAAATCAAGAGGTTATTAGCTAAATGGAAGCAGCAATCTCTTAATGATAGAACGAAACCTGACCCTGCTTTTGCTACTTCACCTATCTGTGCTACTGATAAGGATTATGAATTCTCTGTTGATCCTGATATAATTACTTTGGTTGAATCTGATCCTTTTCATGGCTATGAATCTGAAACTGTTGTGGCACATCTTACTAAATTAAATGATATAGCCACCCTGTTCACTAATGATGAGAAATCTCGCTACCTATATATCCTTAAAATATTTCCGTTCTCATTAAAGGGTGATGCTAAGATATGGTTTAATTCTCTTGATCCTGGTTGTGTGCGTAGTCCCCAGGATATGATTTATTACTTCTCTGCTAAATATTTCCCTGCTCATAACAACCTAGCTGCTTTGAGGGAAATATACAATTTTGTGCAAATTGAAGAAGAGAGTCTCCCACAAGCTTGGGGGAGGCTTCTCAAGTTACTTAATGCTTTTCCTGATCATCCTCTTAAGAAAAATGAAATACTTGATATCTTTTATAATGGACTAACCGATGCTTCCAGAGATTACCTAGATAGTTGTGCTAGTTCTGTTTTCAGGGAAAGAACACCCGATGAAGCTGAAATTCTATTGAATAATATGTTGACAAATGAAAATAATTGGACACTTCCTGAGCCAGCTCCTGAGCCAATTCCTGAGCCTATTCCTAAACCAACTCCGAAGAAGAGAGGTGTTCTATTTCTCAGTCCTAAAGATATGCAAGAGGCAAAGAAATCTATGAAAGAAAAGGGTATTAAAGCTGAAGATGTTAAGAATTTACCTCCTATTGAAGAAATACATGGTCTTGATTTACCGCCTGTTGAAGAAACATATGATCTTAAACCACCACCTATTGAAGAAACTCATGGTCTTGATAACCCAACACAGGTAGTAAAGGCAAATTCTCTCTATAGATTTGATGAAGGTGATATTCCTCACTATAAGTCTGCTAGAGAATGCTTAGAAGAGTTTGATAATTTTATTGTCAAACAAGAAAACTTCAATGCTTATTTTGGTAGACAACTGAAATACAATTTGGGTATGCTTGAGCACTTGAGTAATTACATGGCTAGTGTTAAAGGTGAACTTAAACTCATTAGTAAACATGCTTCTATGGTTACCACTCAAGTAGAACAAGTACTTAAGGCTCAAAATGATTTGCTCAATGAAATGAATAGTAAGAAAAATGACTATGCTGTCAGAGTGGCTACTAGAACTGGTAGAATGACTCAGGAACCTTTGTATCCTGAAGTCCACCCTAAGAGAATTGAGCAAGATTCTCAGAGAAATAATATTGATGCACCTAGTCCTTCTAAAAAGAAGAAAAAGAAAAATGATAGGACTTTGCATGCTTCTAGTGAACCTATTGCTGAACCACCTGAGAATCCAAATGATATTTCTATTTCTGATGTTGAAACACAATCTGGTAATGAACATGAACCTAATGAAAATGTTAATGATGATGTTCATGATGATGCTCAACCTAGTAATGACAATGATGTAGAAATTGAACCTGCTGTTGTTCTTGATAACCCACAATCAAAGAATCAACATTATGATAAGAGAGACTTTGTTGCTAGGAAACATGGTAAAGAAAGGGAACCATGGGTTCAGAAACCTATGCCTTTTCCTCCCAAACCATCCAAGAAAAAGGATGATGAGGATTTTGAGCGCTTTGCTGAAATGATTAGACCTATCTTTTTGCGTATGCGATTAACTGATATGCTCAAAATGAATCCTTATGCTAAGTATATGAAAGATATTGTTACAAATAAGAGAAAGATACCGGAAGCTGAGATTTCCACCATGCTTGCTAATTATACTTTGGAATACCTAAGAAACTTGGAGATCCGGGAGTACCAACTATACCATGCTCCATTAAAAGAAACTATGTTAAAACTGCTTTATGTGATCTTGGAGCCGGTGTTAGTGTTATGCCTCTCTCTTTATATCGTAGACTTGATTTGAATAAGTTGACACCTACTGAAATATCTTTGCAAGTGGCTGATAAATCAACTGCTATACCTGTCGGTATTTGTGAGGATGTGCCTGTTGTGGTTGCAAACGTTACTATTTTAACGGACTTTGTTATTCTTGATATTCCCGAGGACGATAGCATGTCTATTATTCTTGGAAGACCCTTTTTGAATACTGCAGGGGCTGTTATTGATTGCAACAAAGGCAATGTCACTTTTCATGTTAATGGTAATGAGCATATAGTACACTTTCCGAGGAAACAACCTCAAGTCCACAGTATCAATTCTATTGGAAAAATTCCATCGATTATTTTTGGAGGTTTTGAATTTCCTCTTCCTACTGTCAAGAAGAAATATGATATTCTTATTATTGGGGATGTGCATATCCCCGTTGAGGTAACATAGTGTTATTCGAAATTTCTCCGGTTCCATGTTATTCGGAATGAGTTTATTAACAAGACCTAATCAACATTGTTAGTGGATTCCTTTTGATGAGCATGAGATGGATGAAACCAGAGAGCACAACCTTCTGTACCCTCTCTCTACTTTTTGTTACTTAGTTGAAATAAAGTAAAAATAGTATTTTTTTCTGTTTTCTGATTTATCCGTGCAATATAAAAATACCCCGAAAATAAAAGTTCTTCAAATGCCCTGAAAATGAAATATGATTTTTTCTGGAATATTTGAGAATATCTGGCACTGAGAACACAGCAGGGGGAGCAAGCACCTGGCCACGAGGGTCCAGGGCGCGCCCACCCCTATAGGGCGCGCCCCCTGCCTCGTGGGCCCATGGTGGCTCCCCTCCACTTATTCCTGCACCCACACACTCCTTCTTCCTCCCACAAACACCAATATCCAGCTCAAGCACGAGTTCTAGCTCATTTTGCTGCGATTTTCGATCTCCTTGCTCAAAGCACCTCTCACAAAACTGCTTGGGGGGATTGTTCCTTGGTATGTGACTCCTCCATTGGTCCAATTAGTTTTTGTTCGAGTGCTCTATTCATTGCAAATTTGTGCTACCTAGGTGACCATGTTCTTGAGCTTCAATGTCAAATTTATATGGTTCCAAGTAGTTCTAATGCTTGATATAGGCTCTAGGCACTTGTAGGAGTAGTTGCTATCAATTTTATTGAGCTTGGTTCACTTTTGTTTGAAGTTACTAAAAATTTCAGAAATTTTGCAGAGGAAGAAATATGCTTAGGAAAATGTTCCAAGGTGGTTCTTCAAGGAAGCAAGGACCCAGGCTTGCAATGCGTGATGCTGACGATGAGCCACCAAGGGACGCTCCAGTGCGGCCTTGTGAATGGCCTTCAGAAAACTTTATGGATCGAGCGGGAATCAAGGAAGAATTTAACGCATATTTGCGTAACGCTGATCTTGCGAGCTTAGACGTAGAGAAGTGCCGCCAATACCACTATCTCACTAGTTCATTTGTGAGGAGGTTTGAATTTTCATCTTCACGTAATTCTCCAATTGTCCTATTTGATCTCTATGAAAAATCTTATACTATGGACTTAGAGGATTTTACCGCTGCTTGCAAAATTCCACAATGGGGTAGTGCTAGTGAACCTCGCAAATCTGAATTTAGAAATTTTCTTGCTAGTATAACTGTGGGGGAATCTAGAGATATAGCACAAGCTACCATAGGGAGCATTCATTTTCCTGCTATACATTATTTTGCTCTCTTCATAGGTAGGTGCATAAATGGTAAAGATGAAGCATGTCACATGTGTGTCCCTGATCTCAGTATTCTTAGGAGTGCTGTGTTAGGAGACAAAACTTATAACTTGGGAGCCATTGTTGCACGTAGGTTGCACCATAATAGATTTAATGGAGATTTCTTTGGAGGAATTTATGCAACCCGCTTAGCTGATTTTCTTGGTGTGGACATTCGTGAGGATGATATTGAGTTGCCTCCTACTTATTTAGACTATAATGCTATGGTCCACCACCAGTTTATCGAGAGGAATGAATCACCTCTCCGGGATCGCTTAATCTTTGACAAACGTCGTGTTGTACGTATTACTCTCCCTGCTCCTGCCTTCTTTGATTATCAGGCAAAAGGAAGATATGTTATTACCAGAGAGGAGGCAGATGAGTACGAGAGGAGGGCGGAGGCAGCTCGCCGCCACGCTGCAGCTCGGGAGGCAATAACTACCGCAGCTCAGTACGACCCTGGCTACAACTATGGATATCCGCCAGGCCATCCGTGGCAATGAACCAACTTAGGCCAAAAGCCTAAGCTTGGGGGAGTACGTATTTCTCACCGACATTACATTCATGTTCACACACTCATTGCTAGATGTCGGTGCTCATACTCTTTCACTGTAATATCCATGCTAGTTTATTTTCTTTTTCTTGCTTTCTTCTTGTGTGTTATTAAACCTTCAAAAAAATTAGTGTAGCTTTTAGTTAGTTTACTCTTTCTTGTTGTAGTAGTAGTAGTAGTAATTAAAAAGAAAACCCAAAAAGATTTCCCGTTCTTCTTTTGCTTGTTGGGAGCTTTCCCGTGTAAATAGCTTTAATTCTTTTCTTTTCTTTGGGGGTCGATAGGAGAAGACCATAATTAAACTGTTGAAGTGGCTCTTATATGCATTATTTTTTATTTAACCAAGAGCCCATATTGCCTTGTCTTCTCCTGTTTATTGAATGCTCGCAGATTCCAGCTTAGTCCAATGCACGTGCACTCTTATTATTTTCACATCGTTTGGTCGTGCAAGTGAAAGGCAGTTATGATGATATATGATGGACTGACTGAGATGAGAGAAGCTGGTATGAAACTCGACCTCTCTTGTTTTTGTAAATATGATGAGTTCATCCTTCCTGATTCAGCCTATTATGAATAAACATGTTTGCAATGACAATTAGAGATCATAATTGCTTATGCCATGCTTGATTAGCTATGAGTTAATGGTTTACCTTGCGTGCCAACATGCTATTAAAATGGTTGTGATGTGGTATAGTGGGGTGGTATCCTCCTTTGAATGATTTAAGTGACTCGACTTGGCACATGTTCACACATGTAGTTGAAACAAATCAACATAGCCTTCACGATATTTCTGTTCATGGTGGATTATATCCTACTCATGCTTGTACTCAATGTTCATTAATTTTAATGCATGTGCATGCTGTTGTCGCTCTCTAGTTGGTCGCTTCCCAGTCTTTTGCTAGCTTTCACTTGTACTAAGCGGGAATACTGCTTGTGCATCCAATCCCTTAAACCCCAAAGTTATTCCATATGAGTCCACCATACCTTCCTATATGCGGTATCTACCTACCGTTCCAAGTAAATTTGTATGTGCCAAACTCTAAACCTTCAAATGAAATTCTGTTTTGTATGCTCGAATAGCTCATGTATCAACTAGGGCTGCCCTTATCTTCCATGCTAGGCGGGTTATTCTCAAGAGGAGTGGACTCCGCTCCTCATTCACGAGAAAATGGCTGGTCACCGGGATGCCCAGTCCCATGCTTTATGCAAACTAAATCAAAATAATTGAAAACAAAACTCCCCTGGGACTGTTGCTTGTTGGAGGCACTCGTTGTTTCGAGCAAGCCATGGATTGATGCTTGTTGGTGGAGGGGGAGTATAAAATTTACCATTCTGTTTGGGAACCGCCTATAATGTGTGTAGCATGGAAGATATCGCCATCTCTTGGTTGTTATGTTGACAATCAAAGTATGCCGCTCAAAATATTATTTATATCTATTTCAAAACCGAGCTCTGGCACCTCTACAAATCCCTGCTTCCCTCTGCGAAGGGCCTATCTATTTACTTTTATGTTAAGTCATCACCCTCTTATTAAAAAGCACTAGCTGGAGAGCGCAGCTGTCATTTGCATTCATTACTATTAATTTATATTGGGTATGACTATGATTGGATCTCTTTTACCATGAATTTCAATGTCTAGTTAGTCCTTGATCTTTAAAGGTGCTCTGCATTTATGTTTTGCGGTCTCAGAAAGGGCTAGCGAGATACCATCTTGTTATATCATATTATGATTGTTTTGAAAAAGTGTTGTCATCCGAGAATTATTATTATGGCTCGCTAGTTGATTATGCCATTGATATGAGTAAACATGAGACCTAAAAGTTATTGTGAATGTGGTTAGTCATAATCTTTGCTGAAAACTTGAATGCTGGCTTTACATATTTACAACAACAAGAGCAAACAGAGTTTGTAAAAGTTTTTCTTTATCACTTTAGTTTATCAACTGAATTGCTTGAGGACAAGCAAACGTTTAAGCTTGGGGGAGTTGATACGTCTCCGTCGTATCTACTTTTCCAAACACTTTTGCCCTTGTTTTGGACTCTAACTTGCATGATTTGAATGGAACTAACCCGGACTGACGCTGTTTTCAGCAGACTTTCCATGGTGTTATTTATGTGCAGAAACAAAAGTTCTCGGAATGACCTGAAACTCCACGGAACGTATTTTTGGAAAATATTAAAAATACTGGAAGAAGAATCCACATCAGGGGGGGCACAGCCTGTCCACGAGGGTGCGGGCGCGCCTGCCCCCCTAGGCGCGCCCCCTGCCTCGTGGGCCCCCTGATGCTCCACCGACCTCAACTCCAACTCCATATATTCACTTTCGGGGAGAAAAAAATCAGAGAGAAGGATTCATCGCGTTTTACGATACGGAGCCGCCGCCAAGCCCTAAAACCTCTCGGGAGGGCTGATCTGGAGTTTGTTCGGGGCTCCGGAGAGGGGAATATGTCGCCATCGTCATCATCAACCATTCTCCATCACCAATTTCATGATGCTCACCGCCGTGCGTGGGTAATTCCATGGTAGGATTGCTGGACGGTGATGGGTTGGATGAGATCTATCATGTAATCGAGTTAGTTTTGTTAGGGTTTGATCCCTAGTATCCACTATGTTCTGAGATTGATGTTGCTATGACTTTGCTATGCTTAATGCTTGTCACTAGGGCCCGAGTGCCATGATTTCAGATCTGAACCTATTATGTTTTCATGAATATACGTGAGTTCTTGGTCCTATCTTGCAAGTCTATAGTCACCTACTATGTGTTATGATCCGGCAACCCCGAAGTGACAATAATCGGGACCACTCCCGGTGATGACCATAGTTTGAGGAGTTCATGTATTCACTATGTGCTAATGCTTTGTTCTGGTACTCTATTAAAAGGAGGCCTTAATATCCCTTAGTTTCCATTAGGACCCCGCTGCCACGGGAGGGTAGGACAAAAGATGTCATGCAAGTTCTTTTCCATAAGCACGTATGACTATATTCGGAATACATGCCTACATTACATTGATGAATTGGAGCTAATTCTGTGTCATCCTAGGTTATGATCGTTACATGATGAACCGCATCCGGCATAATTCTCCATCACATATTGTTCTTCGCTTATTTACTTTTCCGTTGCTACTGTTACAATCACTACAAAACACCAAAAATATTACTTTTGCTACCGTTACTTTTGTTACCGTTACCACTACTATCATATTACTCTGCTACTAAATACTTTGCTTCAGATACTAAGTTATCCAGGTGTGGTTGAATTGACAACTCAACTGCTAATACTTGAGAATATTCTTTGGCTCCCCTTGTGTCGAATCAATAAATTTGGGTTGAATACTCTACCCTCGAAAACTGTTGCGATCCCCTATACTTGTGGGTTATCAAGCGCTGCGAGGCGGAGTACTGCCTCTGCACTGGGAAGACATCGTGCACCAGGGAGCTGCTGGCGAGGGGCTGCCGGAATACTGGCCCTAGGAGGGATTATTAGTTTTAGTATTGTTTGTTTTCAACTTTATGCATTGTACCTAGTAGTACAGTATCATCACTTATATGTGAGGATATTATATATATTCTGTGATGAACTAATGAACAATTAATTAGGGAACCCGTCGGTGATGAATTCATCAATCGCAAATGGTTCAATACTAGCAAGCGTTTGCCCACAACACACACGGCTTATTCCATCACAAACAGGTCGGATGGATCAACGGTATGCCATGTATCGCACATTGTCAAAAAGTAATGCGGTAGACCTTCTTTAACATGTGTTAAAAAAATTAAAAAAATAAAAACAAGGACCTCGAGGTTAAATTAACTCATGGGATGGGTCATATCATTCATTTAATTTGACAGATCTGACCCATCCTATCAGTTAATTTAACATCAACACAACTTCCCATCCAGTCACCCATCTGATGGCTGCTCCAACCTGAGCACACTTAACTTGATAGTTCTCTTACATGAGCTACTGGTGGAACAGCTAGTCCTTGCTGATATAGGATGCCTCTTCGAATCCTTATGGCGTATACGGATGACCGCCCGTCCCGCAATGGCCAATAGATGTTGTGTAGACAGAGCATATCACATATGTCTTATTAGAAGTTCGTCTGTGTTATTATCGGTCTTCGCGCACATTTCTGATTACAGACCTGTTTGCCGCGTATCACACACATCTTGTTATATTGAACCATTTTTGTTCTCTTGTCTCAACGCAAATAGTTCATCCGAGTGAACCACATGCCGTATATCGCACGCACCTTGATCTGGCTGACCGTTTCTTTTGTGTTGCCTAATCACAAACAGTTCATCCGAGTGAAGCGTATGCTGCATATCACACACACCTTCATCTGGCAGCCCGTTTCTTTTGTTCCTCCTCATCGCAAACAGTTAATTTAACTGAACTGTATGCCCTGAATCGCACACGCAACCAAAATCTGAACTGTGTTTGATGCATCCGTCATCGCAAAATTTTTGCACCTTTTTTGACGGTTTTTTACACCATCATTTGTGATTATTGCATCGCACACAGTTTCGTTGAAGGGACTCTGATCGTAGGGTCGCGTTAGCAGCATCCTGCAGTAGTGACTTAAGTAGCACTAATTTATTGCTGCCTAATTTTCCTGTCGGAGTTAAGCAAATCTTTTATAGCACCCTATGTTGAATCATGTACGTGTGTATGTGTGTCTGTGGAGGTGAATCGTGTGGTGGAGCAGGGAGGGAATCTTGGTAGTGTCATGACATAATAGTGCTATTGTTTTGCATGTCAATTTATTGCCATTGGTTCAATGAGGCAATGTTTTGCGTATTGTCCATCATGAATTTGATGCTACTGTTAGAGTAATATGCTAATGTCTTTTTATCCTTTCTCACTAAGCTAATGAAGGTTTCACCTTGTTCCTACTTGTGCAAAGAGGGATCATGTTGTGCCAATCATACATTTTAGTGGAACTACACAAGACAATACAATGAACTGTATCCCAGTCAGTACTTTAACTCTGTTGGAAGTTCTTGATAATCTTTCGATATAATCTCACCACTGGTAAACAAGAGTGATTTCAACAATACATTTGAAGTGCACAAAAATATATACTATTGAGTGATTCTAGTAAGTGCTTTATCATCTCTTCTGGGACTACATGAATAAGTTTTTTTGCTCAGGTTGGTACCGGCCTAAGGCCATCATCCATATTAGTTTGATGTCATCTCTATTTGTATCGTGCTACTGTCATGAGAAACTCCTTTATCTTTGCACGTTAAAGTTTTGCAACCTATGATACATGGCAATGCTTTGAGTGTTGAGCTAATTGGCACTGATTAAATAAACTAATACCTCTCTTCAAGCAAGACTACTATGTTGCTAACTTTACCCATCTATAATACTTAAATAGTTCAACCCCACTAACCTATTTCTCTGAACATGCAGCCTATCCACATCAGCGACCATTCTCGTGTGGCCATGTCAGCAGTATGTACAAGAGAAAAAAAATACTTTAATGCCACATCTGATTCCACTCGCACAAACAAATCCACCATCCGCCTCTGGTGTAACTGACGAGACCTATCACAGTCTTGGTCTCCCACCAGGCCACCATCGCAAATTGTTGATCACAACTCTGAAACTCCACTGTGACACATGGGTGTGCTGCATGAGAACATCTACCCTCGTATGTTTTGTTGTGAGCTGGCCCCACATATTAATTAGCCCACATGACATCGCATGACTCATGATCTTTCCCATGGTTGTTCTGTTCCAATTCTTCAATGGCACATCCACTATTTGTCCACCCTCATTGCATAACAAACTGAAGGAATTGCAGCAGTCGAGGACACTGATAGATGAGTAGTCATCTGTACTATAAAAACCCATCTCAACTCTGCCTTCTCCACAGCTATGCGCTCCTTCCTGAATCGCCATGGTTAGTGTTGCCAACCTCATATTATGCTACCACAGGCTCCACAGAGCTCTTACAGTAGCCACACTATAGCCTTATGTCTGTTAGCCTGGCCTCTATTGCAACCTCTGCCACATGGTGTTGCCATAAAAAAGTTATGGCGGTGAATCCAATGCTTGAGTTTCAACCTACAGATCACGCTGAAGGGCAACAATCAGGCCAGCACATGGTTACCATCAGACCGGCACTCTATTTGGGTGCATCTATATGTGTGTGAAGTATATAAAAGTGTTATTTAGGGGAGTATATAAAAGCTTTTGAAGGTGATCAGTTCGCCACAAAATGAAAAATTCTGCCCTGCTATGGTTCTAGCTGCTCATAAGCTTCTCATACGGGTCATCTAAGCCTGTAATTTTGGCCGCTAATTTTGTTTTCAGCTGATGTTTTTTCTTGCAGGAATTTTCACTTCATACTTGAGAAAGAGCAGCTAGCACAACTTCCAGTTATGTTTTTTTCTGAAACACCTACACAGGTAAGCACTAGGTAAGTTCATTTTGCTTTTCTTTAGATATGTAACTAACAATTTCTTTTTTAGTTTCATGCAGTGCAGTGAACATACAAGTTTTACCGTCATGACTCCTATGCAGATTACAATACCATTTTGTCTACTTTGATAGTGACTTACTTAATGCCTTTATTTTGCTGATCTGAAATTGCATACTAAGGAGGACGACAGACATCATTGTATGTATAAAAAATGTTGTAACATCAATTTGTCAGATAACAAACAATCTGCCATGTGTAGAAGGAGATGCTCTTTCCCTCCCTCTATGGTGTGTGAAAATGCCCAGATGTAATTATTTGTTTTGGTGAATTCGAAATACAAACTCCAAGAATCCCAACAGAATATTACTGCGCTTAAAATTTTCATTTAGATTGTTCATCCTTTACACCGAAAATTAAAGTCAACAACAAATCTTTCAGTACATATTAGGGATGATATGTTTGCCATCCAACCATATATCACATTATTGATCGTATTATGTCTCCTATTTTATGTCCCCTTGATACATGTACATGTATAGCTAAACATCTCCTGCAGCAACGCGCGGGGTATCAGCTAGTTAAGATAATGAGGGTGCTTCTATTTGTTAGTGTATGTTTCATCAACTAGTCCCATGATGACCCACAAGTATAGGGGATCTATCGTAGTCCTTTCGATAAGTAAGAGTGTCGAACCCAACGAGGAGCGGAAGGAAATGACAAGCGGTTTCCAGTAAGGTATTCTCTGCAAGCACTGAAATTATCAGTAACAGATAGTTTTATGATAAGGTAATTCGTAACAGGTAACAAGTAACAAAGGTAAACAAGGTGCAGCAAGGTGGCCCAATCCTTTTTGTAGCAAAGGACAAGCCTGGACAAACTCTTATATAAAGGAAAGCTCTCCCGAGGACACATGGGAATTATCGTCAAGCTAGTTTTCATCATGCTCATATGATGCGTGTTTGTTACTTTGATAATTTGATATGTGGGTGGACCGGTGCTTGGGTACTGCCCTTCCTTGGACAAGCATCCCACTTATGATTAACCCCTCTCGCAAGCATCCGCAACTACGAAAGAAGAATTAAGGTAAACCTAACCATAGCATGAAACATATGGATCCAAATCAGCCCCTTACGAAGCAACGCATGAACTAGGGTTTAAGCTTCTGTCACTCTAGCAACCCATCATCTACTTATTACTTCCCAATGCCTTCCCCTAGGCCCAAATAATGGTGAAGTGCCATGTAGTCGACGTTCACATAACACCACTAGAGGAAAGACAACATACATCTCATCAAAATATCAAACGAATACCAAATTCACATGACTACTTATAACAAGAGTTCTCCCATGTCCTCAGGAACAAACATAACTACTCACAAATCATATTCATGTTCATAATCAGAGGGGTATTAATATGCATAAAGGATCTGAACATATAATCTTCCACCGAATAAACCAACTAGCATCAACTACAAGGAGTAATCAACACTATTAGCAACCCACAGGTACCAATGTGAGGTTTTGAGACAAAGATCGGATACAAGAGATGAACTAGGGTTTGACAGGAGATGGTGCTGGTGAAGATGTTGATGGAGATTGATCCCCTCCCAATAAGAGGATCAATGGTGATGACGATGGTGACGATTTCCCCCTCCCGGAGGGATGTTTCCCCGGCAAAACAGCTCCGCCGGAGCCCTATATTGGTTCCGCCAAGGTTCCGCCTCGAGACGGCGGCGCTTCTTCCCGAAAGCTTCCTTCTGATTTTTTTCAGGGCAAAAGACACCTTATACCAGAAGATGGGCATCGGGGGGCTTCCAGGTGGCCCACGAGGCAGGGGGCGCGCCCAGTGGGTAGGGCGCGCCCTCCACCCTCGTGGACAGTGGGTGGCCCCCCTCTGGTGCTTTCTTCACCCAATATTTTTAATATATTCCAAAACTGATTTTCGTGGAGTTTCAGGACTTTTGGAGTTGTGCAGAATAGGTTTCTAATATTTGCTCCTTTTCTAGCCCAGAATTCCAGGTGCCGGCATTCTCCCTCTGCATGTAAACCTTGTAAAATAAGAGAGAAAAGGCATAAGTATTGTGACATAATGTGAAGTAATAGCCCATAATGCAATAAATATCGATATAAAAGCATGATGCAAAATGGACGTATCAACTCCCCCAAGCTTAGACCTCGCTTGTCCTCGAGCGGAAGCCGATATCGAAAAATATGTCCACGTGTTTAGAGATAGAGGTGTCGATAAAATAAAATACGGACATGAGAGCATCATGATCATTCTTAGAATAGCAACATATATATATATATATATATATATATGTCATATGATTTCTTATGCTGAAGTAACAATCTATTCACAATGTAAAGTATGAATCAGAAACTTCATTGAAAACTAACAAACTATAATCTCAGTCATTGAAGCAATTGCAATTTATCATAACATCGGAAAGAGTCAATATAAGAGCTTTTCAGCAAGTCCACATACTCAACTATCATTTAGTCTTTCACAATTGCTAACACTCACGCAATACTTATGGGTATGAAGTTTTAATCGGACACAGAGAAAGATAGGGGCTTATAGTTTTGCCTCCCAACCTTTTACCTCAAGGGTAACGTCAACAATAATGCTTTATGAAAACCCACATCCAATTGGATATATATATCAGGATCTTTCCAACACATAGTGCTTGCCAAAGGATAAAGTGTAAAAAGGAAAGGTGAAGATCACCATGACTCTTGTATAAGGTATAAGACAAAAATAAAAGATAGGCCCTTCGCAGAGGGAAGCAGAGGTTGTCATGTGCTTTTATGGTTGGATGCACAAAATCTTAATGCAAAAGAACGTCACTTTATATTGCCACTTGTGATAGGGACCTTTATTATGCAGTCCGTCGCTTTTATTTCTTCCATATCACAAGCTCGTATAAAGCTTATTTTCTCCACACTAATAGATCATACATATTTAGAGAGCAATTTTTATTGCTTGCAACAATGACAACTTACTTGAAGGATCTTACTCAATCCATAGGTAGATATGGTGGACTCTCATGGCATAACTGGGTTTAAGGATATTTGGAAGCACAACTAGTATCTCTACTTGGTGCAAAGAATTTGGCTAGCATGAGGGGGAAAGGCAAGCTGAACATGTTGGATGATCCATGACAATATAATTTATTTCGGGTATAAGAAAACATAACCCATTATGTTGTCTTCCTTGTCCAACATCAACTTTTTAACATGTCATATTTTAATGAGTGCACACAATTATGAAAGGTGTCCAAGATAGTATATTTATATGTGAAAACCTCTCTTTCTTTATTACTTCCTATTAATTGCAACGATGACCAAAACTATGTTTGTCAACTCTCAACAACTTTTATTCATCATACTGTTTATATGTGAAGTCATTACTCTTCATAAGATCAATATGATCCCTTTATTTCTTTTTATTCTTTCTTTTTTCTTTTACTCCCTCAAGATCATAGCCAGATAACCAAGCCCTTGACTCAAGACTAATCTTTATTATATATATATCTCACGGACTCGATTACATAGATAAGGATCAACACAAAAACTCAAAGCTAGATCATACTAAACTTTATTATACTAGATCAAGATATAGCCAAAAGGATCGAACTAAGAAAAACAGTAAAGATAGAAGTGTGATGGTGATATGATACCGGGGCACCTCCCCCAAGCTTGGCGGTTGCCAAGGGGAGTGTCCATACCCATGTGTTTATGTCTCTTTATTTGGAGGTGGTGATGATGGAGTTGTTGATGACGGGGTGTCGCACATCGAGTGTAGGAGATCCTCCAATTTGTGGATAATGCCCTTGAGTGCGGTGATATGCTCTTGCAACAAAATATTTTCACGTGTGAGATACTTGTTTTGTATGCGAGCTAGCTCAATCATCTTGAAAGCTTCAATCTCAGTTGGGGTGAGATGATTGTAGTAAGGTTGAGAGAAGCCTTCTTCTTCTACTATTGGGACTTTCTCCTTTGCGACCTCCTTGATCTTGTCACCTTCCTTCATTTCCCCGATTTCTTCTCGCTTCGTCTCTATCTTCATTAGCCAAGCATTGTCGCCCACAGTGTTGGAGGAGGGGGACGACATATTGCTCTAATCTCCAATAGAGACAACTCAAGACAAAAACAGAGGGTTTCGTCATGGTACGGTGATCAAAACCTTCGGGAGATTATGTAATGAATTTTTACCGACCAAGAGAACTATCGTGCAAGAAAACGGAGTCCGGAGGGCACACGAGGTGTCCACGAGGCAGGGGGCGTGCTCAGTGGGGTAGGGCGCGCCCTCCACCCTCGTGGATGCCTCGTGTCCTTCCCGGACTACTTCTTATTTTCCTATTTTCTTAAATATTCCGAAACGGAGAGAAATTGCTATTAGAACTGTTTTGGAGTCGGTTTACTTTCCATACCACATACCTATTCCTTTTCGGAGTCTGAAACGTTCTGGAAAGTGTACCTTATGTACTCCTCCGGGGTTACGGTGTTTCAATAACATTAGTTTCAACATTTATGGGATTACCTGAGATATAATGTTTGATTCTTTGACCGTTCACCACCTTTGGATTTGTGCCTTCGAAGTTGTTGATTTTTATGGCACCGGAACGATAGACCTCCTCGATAACGTAAGGACCTTCCCATTTAGAGAGAAGTTTTCCTGCAAAAAATCTTAAACGAGAGTTGTATAACAAAACATAATCACCTACATTAAACTCACGCTTTTGTATCCTTTTGTCATGCCATCTTTTAACTTTTTCTTTAAACAGTTTGGCATTCTCATAGGCCTGGGTTCTCCACTCATCAAGTGAGCTAATGTCAAATAGTCTCTTCTCACCGGCAAGTTTGAAATCATAATTGAGCTCTTTAATGGCCCAATATGCCTTATGTTCTAGTTCGAGAGGTAAGTGACATGCTTTTCCATAAACCATTTTATACGGAGACATACCCATAGGATTTTTATATGCAGTTCTATAGGCCCATAATGCATCATCAAGTTTCTTGGACCAATTCTTTCTAGATCTATTAACAGTCTTTTGCAAAATTAATTTAATCTCTCTATTACTCAGTTCTACTTGACCACTAGACTGTGGGTGGTATGGAGATGCAATTCTATGATTAACATCATACTTAGCAAGCATTTTACGAAAAGCACCATGAATAAAATGTGAACCACCATCAGTCATTAAGTATCTAGGGACTCCAAACCTCGGAAAAATAACTTCTTTAAGCATCTTAATAGAGGTGTTATGATCAGCACTACTAGTTGGAATAGCTTCTACCCACTTAGTAACGTAATCAACAGCAACTAAAATATGTGTATACCCATTAGAGGAAGGAAACGGTCCCATATAATCAAAGCCCCAAACATCAAATGGTTCAATAACAAGTGAATAGTTCATAGGCATTTCTTGACGTCTACTAATATTACCAATTCTTTGACATTCATCACAAGACAAGACAAACTTACGGGCATCTTTGAAAAGAGTAGGCCAATAAAAACCGGATTGCAATACCTTATGTGCAGTTCTATCTCCAGCATGGTGTCCTCCATAAGCCTCGGAGTGACACTTGCGTAGGATCTGTTCCTGTTCATGCTCAGGTACACAACGTCTAATAACACCATCTACTCCTTCTTTATAAAGGTGTGGGTCATCCCAGAAGTAATGTCTTAAATCATAGAAAAACTTTTTCTTTTGCTGGTATGTGAAACTAGGTGGTATAAATTTAGCAACAATGTAATTAGCATAATCAGCATACCATGGAGCAGTACGAGAAGCATTTATGACAGCTAATTGTTCATCAGGAAAGCTATCATCAATAGGTAGTGGGTCATCAAGAACATTCTCTAACCTAGACAAGTTGTCTGCAACGGGGTTCTCAGCTCCCTTTCTATCAATAATATGCAAATCAAATTCTTGTAGCAAGAGAACCCATCTAATAAGTCTAGGTTTAGCATCTTTCTTTTCCATAAGATATTTAATAGCAGCATGATCAGTGTGAACAGTTACTTTAGAATCAACAATATAAGGTCTGAACTTATCACAAGCAAATACAACTGCTAAAAATTCTTTTTCAGTAGTAGCATAATTTCTCTGGGCACTGTCTAGAGTTTTACTAGCATATTGGATAACATTTAATTTCTTATCAACTCTTTGTCCTAGAACAGCACCTACATCATAATCACTAGCATCACACATAATTTCAAAGGGTAAATTCCAATCAGGTGGCTGAACAATAGGTGCAGAAATCAAGGCTTTCTTAAGTATTTCAAATGCTTCTACACAATCATCATCAAAGACAAAAGGAACATCTTTTTGTAAGAGATTAGTCAGAGGCCTAGAAATTTTAGATAAGTCTTTAATGAACCTCCTATAAAAACCGGCATGACCAAGGAAACTTCTTATACCTTTGATGTCCTTGGGACACGGCATCTTTTCAATAGCATCAACTTTAGCTTTATCAACTTCAATACCTCTTTCAGAAATCTTATGCCCCAAGACAATACCTTCGTTAACCATAAAGTGGCACTTCTCCCAATTCAAGACAAGATTAGTTTCTTCACATCTCTGCAAGACTCGATCAAGGTTGCTTAAGCAATCATCAAAAGAAGTTCCATACACGGAGAAATCATCCATGTAAACCTCAACAATCTTTTCACAAAAGTCAGAGAATATAGCAGTCATGCATCTTTGGAAGGTAGCAGGTGCATTACATAGACCAAAAGGCATACGTCTATAAGCAAAGGTAGCGAAAGGGCAAGTAAAAGTGGTCTTATCCTGGTCCTCTTTTGACACAGGTATTTGAGAGAAACCAGAATAACCATCTAGAAAGAAAAAATGTGTATGTTTGGATAATCTTTCTAGCATTTGATCAATAAAAGGTAAAGGGTAATGATCTTTTCTAGTAGCTTTATTTAATTTGCGGAAGTCAATTACCATTCTATAACCTGTAACAATTCTTTGTGGGATCAATTCATCTTTATCATTAGGAACTATAGTAATACCTCCCTTCTTAGGGACACAATGGACAGGACTCACCCACTGACTATCAGCAACAAGATAAATTATACCTGCCTCCCAAAGCTTTAGTATTTCTTTTCTTACCACTTCTTTCATTTTAGGATTTAACCGTCGCTGGTGATCAACAACCGGTTTAGCGTCTTTCCCCAATTTTATTTTGTGCTGGCATAGAGTGGGACTAATGCCCTTAATATCATCAAGAGTATATCCAATAGCAGCACGGTGCTTCTTCAGAGTTTTCAATAATTTCTCTTCTTCCTGCTCTGAAAGGTTAGCACTGATAATAATAGGATATATCTTCTTTTCATCAAGATAAGCATATTTAAGAGTATCAGGTAATGGTTTAAGCTCAAACACGGGATCACCCTTGGGTGAAGGAGGATCCCCTAGAATTTCAACAGGCAAGTTGTGTTTCAAAATAGGTCACTGTTTAAAGAATACTTCATATATTTCCCTTCTTTCATTCATAAACATATCATTTTCATGGTCTAGCAAATATTGTTCTAAAGGATCATTGGGACGCACGGCAATAGAAGCAAGACCAATAATTTCATCTTTACTAGGCAATTCTTTATCATGGGGTTGTCTATGAAATTTAGCAAAATTAAAATCATGAGACATATCCCCTAAACCAATAGTAACAATATCCTTTTTGCAGTCTATCTTAGCATTGACAGTATTCAAGAAGGGCCTGCCAAATATAATGGGACAAAAGTCATCTTGTGGGGAACCAAGAACAAGAAAATCAGTAGGATATTTAACTTTCCCACACAAGACTTCAACATCTCTAACGATCTCAATTGGTGAAATAGTATCTCTATTGGCAAGATTAATTGTAACATCAATATCTTCTATATCAGCAGGTGCAATATCATGCATAATTTCTTCGTATAAGGAATGAGGTATTGCACTCGCACTAGCACCCATATCACATAAACCATGATAACAATGATCTCCTATTTTAACAGAAACAACAGGCATGCCGACAACAAGTCTATGTTTATTTTTAGTATCGGGTCTAGCAATTCTAGCAGCTTCATCACAGAAGTAAATAACATGCCCATCAATATTATCGACCAAGAGATCCTTAACCACAGCAATACTAGGTTAACCTTTAATTTGCTCAGAGGGTGTAGATGCTCTAGCATTACTCTTACAAACCACAGTTGAAGCTTTAGCATGATCCTTTATTCTAACAGGGAAAGGTGGTTTCTCAATATAAGCGGTAGGAACAATAGGATCAACATTATAAGTAATAGTCTTTTCTTCAACTTTAATAGGTTCTGCAACTTTTACTTCAATGGGAGGATGATATTTAAACCACTTCTCCTTAGGGAGATCAACATGAGTAGCAAATGATTCACAGAAAGAAGCTACTATCTCAGAGTCAAGTCCATATTTAGTGCTAAATTCACGAAAAGCATCGGTATCCATAAAAGATTTAACACAATCAAACTTAGGTGTTATACCTGACTCCTTACCTTTGTCGAGTTCCCAATCTTCAGGGTTGCGTTTAATTCTTTCCAATAAATCCCATCTGAATTCACTAGTCTTCATCATAAAAGAACCAGTACAAGAAGTATTGAGCATGGAGCGATTATTGAGAGAAAGCCGAACATAATTTTTTTGGATAATAATTTCTCTTGAGAGCTCATGATTGGGGCATGAATATAACATTGACTTAAGCCTCCCCCAAGCTTGAGCTATACTTTCTCCTTCGTGAGGCCAAAAATTATATATATAATTACGATCACGATGAACCAGATGCATAGGATAAAACTTTTGATGAAATTCCAATTCCAATCGGTTGTAGTTCCATGATCCAATATCATCACATAGCCTAAACCATGTCAATGCTTTTCCCTTCAAAGATAAAGGGAAGACCTTCTTCTTGATAACATCCTCGGGCATACCTGAAAGCTTAAATAATCCACAAACTTCATCCACATAGATTAGGTGCATACAGGGATGTAATGTTCCATCTCCTGTAAAAGGATTAGCTAGCAGTTTCTCTATCATACCCGAAGGAATTTCAAAGTAAACATTTTCAGTAGGTTCAGTAGGTTGAGGAGCAACTCTTTGCTCTACTGGTCGGGGTGAAGATACTCCGAAAAAGCCCCTTAAAGGATTATTTTCCACAATGACAAGTGACAGTAAATTTCGGCACACTATATAAATTTTTCCTTACCAAATTCCACCTACCAAAGGTGCTTCACTCCCCAGCAACGGCGCCAGAAAAGAGTCTTGATGACCCACAAGTATAGGGGATCTATCGTAGTCCTTTCAATAAGTAAGAGTGTCGAACCCAACGAGGAGCAGAAGGAAATGACAAGCGGTTTCCAGTAAGGTATTCTCTTCAAGCACTGAAATTATCGGTAACTGATAGTTTTATTATAAGGTAATTCGTAACAGGTAACAAGTAACAAAAGTAAACATGGTGCAGCAAGGTGGACCAATCCTTTTTGTAGCAAAGGACAAGCCTGGACAAAATCTTATATAAAGGAAAGCGCTCCCGAGGACGCATGGGAATTATCGTCAAGCTAGTTTTCATCATGCTCATATGATTCGCGTTCGTTACTTTGATAATTTGATATGTGGGTGGACCGGTGCTTGGGTACTACCCTTCCTTGGACAAGCATCCCACTTATGATTAACCCCTCTCGCAAGCATCCGCAACTACGAAAGAAGAATTAAGGTAAACCTAACCATAGCATGAAACATATGGATCCAAATCAGCCCCTTACAAAGCAACGCATGAACTAGGGTTTAAGCTTCTGTCACTCTAGCAACCCATCATCTACTTATTACTTCCCAATGCCTTCCCCTAGGCCCAAATAATGGTGAAGTGCCATGTAGTCGACGTTCACATAACACCACTAGAGGAAAGACAACATACATCTCATCAAAATATCAAACGAATACCAAATTCACATGACTACTTATAACAAGAGTTCTCCCATGTCCTCAGGAACAAACATAACTACTCACAAATCATATTCATGTTCATAATCAGAGGGGTATTAATATGCATAAAGGATCTGAACATATAATCTTCCACCGAATAAACCAACTAGCATCAACTACAAGGAGTAATCAACACTATTAGCAACCCACAGGTACCAATGTGAGGTTTTGAGACAAAGATCGGATACAAGAGATGAACTAGGGTTTGACAGGAGATGGTGCTGGTGAAGATGTTGATGGAGATTGATCCCCTCCCAATGAGAGGATCAATGGTGATGACGATGGTGACGATTTCCCCCTCCCGGAGGGATGTTTCCCCGGCAAAACAGCTCTGCCAGAGCCCTATATTGGTTCCGCCAAGGTTCCGCCTCGAGACGGCGGCGCTTCGTCCCGAAAGCTTCCTTCTGATTTTTTTCAGGGCAAAAGACACCTTATACCAGAAGATGGGCATCGGGGGGCTTCCAGGTGGCCCACGAGGCAGGGGGCGCGCCCAGTGGGTAGGGCGCGCCCTCCACCCTCGTGGACACTGGGTGGCCCCCCTCTGGTGCTTTCTTCACCCAATATTTTTAATATATTCCAAAACTGATTTTCATGGAGTTTCAGGACTTTTGGAGTTGTGCAGAATAGGTTTCTAATATTTGCTCCTTTTCTAGCCCAGAATTCCAGGTGCCGGCATTCTCCCTCTGCATGTAAACCTTGTAAAATAAGAGAGAAAAGGCATAAGTATTGTGACATAATGTGAAGTAATAGCCCATAATGCAATAAATATCGATATAAAAGCATGATGCAAAATGGACGTATCAACTCCCCCAAGCTTAGACCTCGCTTGTCCTCGAGCGGAAGCCGATATCGAAAAATATGTCCACATGTTTAGAGATAGAGGTGTCGATAAAATAAAATACGGACATGAGAGCATCATGACCATTCTTAGAATAGCAACATATATATATATATATATATATATATATATATATATATATATATATATTGTCATATGATTTCTTATGCTGAAGTAACAATCTATTCACAATGTAAAGTATGAATCAGAAACTTCATTGAAAACTAACAAACTATGATCTCAGTCATTGAAGCAATTGCAACTTATCATAACATCAGAAAGAATCAATATAAGAGCTTTTCAGCAAGTCCACATACTCAACTATCATTTAGTCTTTCACAACTGCTAACACTCATGCAATATTTATGGGTATGAAGTTTTAATTGGACACAGAGAAAGATAGGGGCTTATAGTTTTGCCTCCCAACCTTTTACCTCAAGGGTAACGTCAACGATAATGCTTTATGAAAACCCACATCCAATTGGATATATATATCAGGATCTTTCCAACACATAGTGCGTGCCAAAGGATAAAGTGTAAAAAGGAAAGGTGAAGATCACCATGACTCTTGTATAAGGTATAAGGCAAAAATAAAAGATAGGCCCTTCGCAGAGGGAAGCAGAGGTTGTCATGTGCTTTTATGGTTGGATGCACAAAATCTTAATGCAAAAGAACGTCACTTTATATTTCCACTTGTGATAGGGACCTTTATTCTGCAGTCCGTCGCTTTTATTTCTTCCATATCACAAGCTCGTATAAAGCTTATCTTCTCCACACTAATAGATCATACATATTTAGAGAGCAATTTTTATTGCTTGCAACAATGACAACTTACTTGAAGGATCTTACTCAATCCATAGGTAGATATGGTGGACTCTCATGGCATAACTGGGTTTAAGGATATTTGGAAGCACAACTAGTATCTCTACTTGGTGCAAAGAATTTGGCTAGCATGAGGGGGAAAGGCAAGCTGAACATGTTGGATGATCCATGACAATATAATTTATTTCGGGTATATGAAAACATAACCCATTATGTTGTCTTCCTTGTCCAACATCAACTTTTTAACATGTCATATTTTAATGAGTGCACACAATTATGAAAGGTGTCCAAGATAGTATATTTATATGTGAAAACCTCTCTTTCTTTATTACTTCCTATTAATTGCAACGATGACCAAAACTATGTTTGTCAACTCTCAACAACTTTTATTCATCATACTGTTTATATGTGAAGTCATTACTCTTCATAAGATCAATATGATCCCTTTATTTCTTTTTATTCTTTCTTTTTTCTTTTACTCCCTCAAGATCATAGCCAGATAACCAAGCCCTTGACTCAAGACTAATCTTTATTATATATATATCTCACGGACTCGATTACATAGATAAGGATCAACACAAAAACTCAAAGCTAGATCATACTAAACTTTATTATACTAGATCAAGATATAGCCAAAAGGATCGAACTAAGAAAAACAGTAAAGATAGAAGTGTGATGGTGATATGATACCGGGGCACCTCCCCCAAGCTTGGCGGTTGCCAAGGGGAGTGTCCATACCCATGTGTTTATGTCTCTTTATTTGGAGGTGGTGATGATGGAGTTGTTGATGACGGGGTGTCGCACATCGAGTGTAGGAGATCCTCCAATTTGTGGATAATGCCCTTGAGTGCGGTGATATGCTCTTGCAACAAAATATTTTCACGTGTGAGATACTTGTTTTGTATGCGAGCTAGCTCAATCATCTTGAAAGCTTCAATCTCAGTTGGGGTGAGATGATTGTAGTAAGGTTGAGAGAAGCCTTCTTCTTCTACTATTGGGACTTTCTCCTTTGCGACCTCCTTGATCTTGTCACCTTCCTTCATTTCCCCGATTTCTTCTCGCTTCGTCTCTATCTTCATTAGCCAAGCATTGTCGCCCACAGTGTTGGAGGAGGGGGACGACATATTGCTCTAATCTCCAATAGAGACAACTCAAGACAAAAACAGAGGGTTTCGTCATGGTACGGTGATCAAAACCTTCGGGAGATTATGTAATGAATTTTTACCGACCAAGAGAACTATCGTGCAAGAAAACGGAGTCCGGAGGGCACACGAGGTGTCCACGAGGCAGGGGGCGTGCTCAGTGGGGTAGGGCGCGCCCTCCACCCTCGTGGATGCCTCGTGTCCTTCCCGGACTACTTCTTATTTTCCTATTTTCTTAAATATTCCAAAAAAAAGAAATATTGCTATTAGAACTGTTTTGGAGTCGGTTTACTTACTGTACCACATACCTATTCCTTTTCGGAGTCTGAAACGTTCTGGAAAGTGTCCCTTATGTACTCCTCCGGGGTTACGGTGTCAATAACATTAGTTTCAACATTTATGGGATTACCTAAGATATAACGTTTGATTCTTTGACCGTTCACCACCTTTGGATTTGTGCCTTCGAAGTTGTTGATTTTTATGGCACCGGAACGATAGACCTCCTCGACAACGTAAGGACCTTCCCATTTAGAGAGAAGTTTTCTTGCAAAAAAATCTTAAACGAGAGTTGTATAACAAAACATAATCACCTACATTAAACTCACGCTTTTGTATCCTTTTGTCATGCCATCTTTTAACTTTTTCTTTAAACAGTTTGGCATTCTCATAGGCCTGGGTTCTCCACTCATCAAGTGAGCTAATGTCAAATAGTCTCTTCTCACCGGCAAGTTTGAAATCATAATTGAGCTCTTTAATGGCCCAATATGCCTTATGTTCTAGTTCGAGAGGTAAGTGACATGCTTTTCTATAAACCATTTTATACGGAGACATACCCATATGATTTTTATATGCAGTTCTATAGGCCCATAATGCATCATCAAGTTTCTTGGACCAATTCTTTCTAGATCTATTAACAGTCTTTTGCAAAATTAATTTAGTTTCTCTATTACTCAGTTCTACTTGACCACTAGACTGTGGGTGGTATGGAGATGCAATTCTATGATTAACATCATACTTAGCAAGCATTTTACGAAAAGCACCATGAATAAAATGTGAACCACCATCAGTCATTAAGTATCTAGGGACTCCAAACCTCGGAAAAATAACTTCTTTAAGCATCTTAATAGAAGTATTATGACCAGCACTACTAGTTGGAATAGCTTCTACCCACTTAGTAACGTAATCAACATCAACTAAAATATGTGTATATCCATTAGAGGAAGGAAAAGGTCCCATATAATCAAAGCCCCAAACATCGAATGGTTCAATAAAAAGTGAATGGTTCATAGGCATTTCTTGACGTATACTAATATTACCAATTCTTTGACATTCATCACAAGACAAGACAAACTTACGGGCATCTTTGAAAAGAGTAGGCCAATAAAAACTAGATTGCAATACCTTATGTGCAGTTCTATCTCCAGCATGGTGTCCTCCATAAGCCTCGGAGTGACACTTGTGTAGGATCTGTTCATGCTCATGCTCAGGTACACAACGTCTAATAACACCATCTACTCCTTTTTTATTAAGGTGTGGGTCATCCCAGAAGTAATGTCTTAAATCATAGAAAAACTTTTTCTTTTGCTGGTATGTGAAACTAGGTGGTATAAATTTAGCAACAATGTAATTAGCATAATCAGCATACCATGGAGCAGTACGAGAAGCATTTATGATAGCTAATTGTTCATCAGGAAAGCTATCATCAATAGGTAGTGGGTCATCAAGAACATTCTCTAACCTAGATAAGTTGCCTGCAACGGGGTTCTCAGCTCCCTTTCTATCAGTAATATGCAAATCAAATTCTTGTAGCAAGAGAACCCATCTAATAAGTCTAGGTTTAGCATCTTTCTTTTCCATAAGATATTTAATAGCATCATGATCAGTGTGAACAGTTACTTTATAATCAACAATATAAGGTCTGAACTTATCACAAGCAAATACAACTGCTAAAAAATCTTTTTCAGTAGTAGCATAATTTCTCTGGGCACTGTCTAGAGTTTTACTAGCATATTGGATAACATTTAATTTCTTATCAACTCTTTGTCCTAGAACAGCACCTACATCATAATCACTAGCATCACACATAATTTCAAAGGGTAAATTCCAATCAAGTGGCTGAACAATAGGTGCAGAAATCAAGGCTTTCTTAAGTATTTCAAATGCTTCTACACAATCATCATCAAAGACAAAAGGAACATCTTTTTGTAAGAGATTAGTCAGAGGCCTAGAAATTTTAGATAAGTCTTTAATGAACCTCCTATAAAAACCGGCATGACCAAGGAAACTTCTTATACCTTTGATGTCCTTGGGACACGGCATCTTTTCAATAGCATCAACTTTAGCTTTATCAACTTCAATACCTCTTTCAGAAATCTTATGCCCCAAGACAATACCTTCGTTAACCATAAAGTGGCACTTCTCCCAATTCAAGACAAGATTAGTTTCTTCACATCTCTGCAAGACTCGATCAAGGTTGCTTAAGCAATCATCAAAAGAAGTTCCATACACGGAGAAATCATCCATGTAAACCTCAACAATCTTTTCACAAAAGTCAGAGAATATAGCAGTCATGCATCTTTGAAAGGTAGCAGGTGCATTACATAGACCAAAAGGCATACGTCTATAAGCAAAGGTAGCGAAAGGGCAAGTAAAAGTGGTCTTATCCTGGTCCTCTTTTGACACAGGTATTTGAGAGAAACCAGAATAACCATCTAGAAAGAAAAAATGTGTATGTTTGGATAATCTTTCTAGCATTTGATCAATAAAAGGTAAAGGGTAATGATCTTTTCTAGTAGCTTTATTTAATTTGCGGAAGTCAATTACCATTCTATAACCTGTAACAATTCTTTGTGGGATCAATTCATCTTTATCATTAGGAACTATAGTAATACCTCCCTTCTTAGGGACACAATGGACAGGACTCACCCACTGACTATCAGCAACAAGATAAATTATACCTGCCTCCCAAAGCTTTAGTATTTCTTTTCTTACCACTTCTTTCATTTTAGGATTTAACCGTCGCTGGTGATCAACAACCGGTTTAGCGTCTTTCCCCAATTTTATTTTGTGCTGGCATAGAGTGGGACTAATGCCCTTAATATCATCAAGAGTATATCCAATAGCAGCACGGTGCTTCTTCAGAGTTTTCAATAATTTCTCTTCTTCCTGCTCTGAAAGGTTAGCACTGATAATAATAGGATATATCTTCTTTTCATCAAGATAAGCATATTTAAGAGTATCAGGTAATGGTTTAAGCTCAAACACGGGATCACCCTTGGGTGAAGGAGGATCCCCTAGAATTTCAACAGGCAAGTTGTGTTTCAAAATAGGTCACTGTTTAAAGAATACTTCATATATTTCCCTTCTTTCATTCATAAACATATCATTTTCATGGTCTAGCAAATATTGTTCTAAAGGATCATTGGGAGGCACGGCAATAGAAGCAAGACCAATAATTTCATCTTTACTAGGCAATTCTTTATCATGGGGTTGTCTATGAAATTTAGCAAAATTAAAATCATGAGACATATCCCCTAAACCAATAGTAACAATATCCTTTTTGCAGTCTATCTTAGCATTGACAGTATTCAAGAAGGGCCTGCCAAATATAATGGGACAAAAGTCATCTTGTGGGGAACCAAGAACAAGAAAATCAGTAGGATATTTAACTTTCCCACACAAGACTTCAACATCTCTAACGATCCCAATTGGTGAAATAGTATCTCTATTGGCAAGATTAATTGTAACATCAATATCTTCTATATCAGCAGGTGCAATATCATGCATAATTTCTTCGTATAAGGAATGAGGTATTGCACTCGCACTAGCACCCATATCACATAAACCATGATAACAATGATCTCCTATTTTAACAGAAACAACAGGCATGCCGACAACAAGTCTATGTTTATTTTTAGTATCGAGTCTAGCAATTCTAGCAGCTTCATCACAGAAGTAAATAACATGCCCATCAATATTATCGACCAAGAGATCCTTAACCACAGCAATACTAGGTTAACCTTTAATTTGCTCAGAGGGTGTAGATGCTCTAGTATTACTCTTACAAACCACAGTTGAAGCTTTAGCATGATCCTTTATTCTAACAGGGAAAGGTGGTTTCTCAATATAAGCGGTAGGAACAATAGGATCAACATTATAAGTAATAGTCTTTTCTTCAACTTTAATAGGTTCTGCAACTTTTACTTCAATGGGAGGATGATATTTAAACCACTTCTCCTTAGGGAGATCAACATGAGTAGCAAATGATTCACAGAAAGAAGCTACTATCTCAGAGTCAAGTCCATATTTAGTGCTAAATTCACGAAAAGCATCGGTATCCATAAAAGATTTAACACAATCAAACTTAGGTGTTATACCTGACTCCTTACCTTTGTCGAGTTCCCAATCTTCAGGGTTGCGTTTAATTCTTTCCAATAAATCCCATCTGAATTCACTAGTCTTCATCATAAAAGAACCAGTACAAGAAGTATTGAGCATGGAGCGATTATTGAGAGAAAGCCGAACATAATTTTTTTGGATAATAATTTCTCTTGAGAGCTCATGATTGGGGCATGAATATAACATTGACTTAAGCCTCCCCCAAGCTTGAGCTATACTTTCTCCTTCGTGAGGCCAAAAATTATATATATAATTACGATCACGATGAACCAGATGCATAGGATAAAACTTCTGATGAAATTCCAATTCCAATCGGTTGTAGTTCCATGATCCAATATCATCACATAGCCTAAACCATGTCAATGCTTTTCCCTTCAAAGATAAAGGGAAGACCTTCTTCTTGATAACATCCTCGGGCATACCTGAAAGCTTAAATAATCCACAAACTTCATCCACATAGATTAGGTGCATACAGGGATGTAATGTTCCATCTCCTGTAAAAGGATTAGCTAGCAGTTTCTCTATCATACCCGAAGGAATTTCAAAGTAAACATTTTCAGTAGGTTCAGTAGGTTGAGGAGCAACTCTTTGCTCTACTGTTCGGGGTGAAGATACTCCGAAAAAGCCCCTTAAAGGATTATTTTCCACAATGACAAGTGACAGTAAATTTCAGCACACTATATAAATTTTTCCTTACCAAATTCCACCTACCAAAGGTGCTTCACTCCCCAGCAACAGCGCCAGAAAAGAGTCTTGATGACCCACAAGTATAGGGGATCTATCGTAGTCCTTTCGATAAGTAAGAGTGTCGAACCCAACGAGGAGCAGAAGGAAATGACAAGCGGTTTCCAGTAAGGTATTCTCTGCAAGCACTGAAATTATCGGTAACAGATAGTTTTATTATAAGGTAATTCGTAACAGGTAACAAGTAACAAAAGTAAACATGGTGCAGCAAGGTGGACCAATCCTTTTTGTAGCAAAGGACAAGCCTGGACAAAATCTTATATAAAGGAAAGCGCTCCCGAGGACGCATGGGAATTATCGTCAAGCTAGTTTTCATCATGCTCATATGATTCGCGTTCGTTACTTTGATAATTTGATATGTGGGTGGACCGGTGCTTGGGTACTACCCTTCCTTGGACAAGCATCCCACTTATGATCAACCCCTCTCGCAAGCATCCGCAACTACGAAAGAAGAATTAAGGTAAACCTAACCATAGCATGAAACATATGGATCCAAATCAGCCCCTTACGAAGCAACGCATAAACTAGGGTTTAAGCTTCTGTCACTTTAGCAACCCATCATATACTTATTACTTCCCAATGCCTTCCCCTAGGCCCAAATAATGGTGAAGTGCCATGTAGTCAACGTTCACATAACACCACTAGAGGAAAGATAACATACATCTCATCAAAATATCGAACGAATACCAAATTCACATGACTACTTATAACAAGACTTCTCCCATGTCCTCAGGAACAAACGTAACTACTCACAAATCATATTAATGTTCATAATCAGAGGGGTATTAATATGCATAAAGGATCTGAACATATAATCTTCCACCGAATAAACCAAGTAGCATCAACTACAAGGAGTAATCAACACTACTAACAACCCACAGGTACCAATCTGAGGTTTTGAGACAAAGATCGGATACAAGAGATGAACTAGGGTTTGAGAGGAGATGGTGCTGGTGAAGATGTTGATGGAGATTGACCCCCTCGCGATGAGAGTATCGATGGTGATGACGATGGTGATGATTTCCCCCTCTGGGAGGGATGTTTCCCCGACAGAACAGCTCCGCCGGAGCCCTAGATTGGTTCCACCAAGGTTCCGCCTCGAGACGGCGGTGCTTCGTCCCAAATGCTTCCTTCTGACTTTTTTCCATGGCAAAAGACAGCTTATACCAAAAGATGGGCATCGAGGGGCTTCCAGGTGGCCCGCGAGGCAGGGGGCGCGCCCTCCACCCTCGTGGGCATTGGGTGGCCCCCCTCTGGTGCTTTCTTCGCCCAATATTTGTAATATATTCCAAAACTTACTTTCGTGGAGTTTCAGGACTTTAGGAGTTGTGCAGAATAGGTCTCTAATATTTTCTCCTTTTCCAGCCCAGAATTCCAGCTGCCGGCATTCTCCCTCTTCATGTAAACCTTGTAAAATAAGAGAGAAAATGCATAAGTATTGCGACATAATGTGAAGTAATAGCCCATAATGCAATAAATATTTATATAAAAGCATGATGCAAAATGGACGTATGATCCTACTATTACAGTAATCTCACTCTCTCAATATATGTGCCAACAGGGATGCTCGATTTTGGTGGAACTGCACAAAAACTTTGGGTGCTTTATTTCCTCGACTGCTTCCTTCCTTTCCTATCAGTCGCTTCGCTTATCTCGGCTTCCAGTCAAAGGAAATAGTAATTAATATGCTACCTCACACAGGTTCGTACCGGTCTTTATCCTGATTATTGTGCTTGTCATATGTATTGGTAATTTGGTATTGCGCTACTGTTTGCCAATTTCATAAAGGAGTAGCTTGGAGCCTGAACTCGTAGGAAAATCATTACATTGGGCGATTTCAATAGAGCTGCACAAAAAGATCAGATGGACATATACTTATGCTGCTGCTATGAACTCCAAAGTTCACTCAGACAAGCATCGATGTTGACAAGAAGAAGTGCCTATATTCATTCGAGTATCAACCGGCGACAACCAGTTGTCAAACTCCAAGTATTAGGAGAGTGAACGCCAAAAATATTGCTTGGTGCATAGCCCAGAAAAATGCAGTCCAGTCTTTGGTCCCAACTTGTGCCTTTTGGTTATCGGCACATATGGTAGTGAACTATATGGCATGGAGTCTAAAGATTGCAAACAAGTTGGTTGACACGTATATTCATCTGGCACTTAATCAGTCTGCACGCCAGGGATGCTCCATTTCAGTTGAACTGCACAAAAAATTTGGGTGGTTCATTTTCTCAATCGCCTCCTTTCTTGTCTGTAATGTAGAATTCTGGCGAGCTACAGGACCAAGATGAGCTAGTAAACTAGTTGGATGAAAGTAGTGGCCAAGTTGCTCAAACCTCCCTCGGCACGAGGCCACTATTTCGAGGATAAACCTACAAGCAAAGTTCAGATTGTCTATGCTGCCTCTTATGTACTCGAAAGTTTACTCGTACAAGCATTAATTTTAGCAAGACGTACCTCCGACTGAACACCATTTACCAGTCTGTACCCTAGGTATTTAAAGTTTGTCCATGAATGATATTGGCTGGTGATCTCAATCATTTGGACGCATAAACATACTGAACATGTGTATATCTGAATCTTGTTGTGAATTATCTATGAATATTGTCTTGTGATCTATCAATCATTTGGATGCATAGACATGCTGAACTTGTGTATATATGAATCTTTTGAGTTGTTGATTGTGAATGTTGGCTATGAATATGAACGTGTCCTGTGAACCTGAGTTTGATACGAATGTTTACCTTTTCCGTTGTACTTGTGGGTGAACCTGTTAGTATGTCTACTGTGGGATTTGTGACGTGTGGGTGTCAACGGCACACCTTCTTCCCGAGAAGAATTGCACCTGCTTGTTAGGGTAGCAACGGCGCATCATCTCTTTTTAATATTTTTGCTATGTCTTCCCCCTCCCCCGCTCAACCCCTGCCGTAATGTTTTCGGCCTCAAAACAAACATAGTACTGCGTTGTTTTTCGAGCTTGATGAAAAATCGAGTGATGCTTTCTGTAGGTTGGCCCGCCCAGCAAATGGGCTGCTGGTCCACCATAGACTGGGAGGCTAAAAATACAAGTTGTATAGTGTAGAGGAAAGTAAAAAAACGCCATCGAGAGCCATCCACTGGAAAAAAAATCGCGTCTGATGTGCTTCTTGAGTCGCGCCGCCGGCCCCCTCTTTAATCCAGTTCGCTCCATTCCCCAACCGGTAGCACGGGACGGAAGTTTATTTCCCTCTCGCGCGTGCTGAGGGATTGAAGCAGTGCGGCATCGAATCCAACACCGGTGATGGCTGCTTGTCCAAGTGATTTTCAGATAAGACTGCATGTTTCAGAGGCAGAGCATTTAAATCAATAGGCACTTTTCAAACATGGATAACAGAATGTTGGAAATTTTATTCATGGTAAAAAATGGAACTAACAACAAGTTAACATCATGCTGATCAACATTCATGTATAGCACATCTTCATATGATGCAAAGTAAAAAAGATATGCTATTTTCAAAATGGCAAGACAATGTTGAGTGTGCGAAAAACTGGGTAAACTAGGGACAAAATTTTGGCAACTGTTAGATATTTTTCAACTGCACCAGTTGGAATTGAACCCATGCAGTACAGCTTTTGGGTGAGAGGGCTGCAGCCACCGGGCTAGTGCGGTATGTTCGAAAGAATGAAGGCATCTTCCCCGGCTCCGGTTCTTTCCCATCCATGTGCGCTCGCCGTGGTGCCGCCGTATGCCGTTGTCAACATGCTCAACAAACGAGAGGAATCCGGAGAGGACTGTATGCCGAGAGACTGATAGTGGGGACCCACCAGGTCCAAGCCGTACGCAAGCAAGTGCTCCATTGGAAAAAAAAAGCTTCCTCCTAATTGTATAATGACGTTGGGGCCCATGGGTTTGTCAACCTTAGTCAATAAACGAAATAAATTTCCAATGATGGCTGTCATCGGGGAGCTTTTTTCCAGGGGTATCGGGGATCTTTGTTGTTGTTGTTTTTGCGGGACAGGGGTATCGGGATCTAGCTCCATTTTTTTCCAGAGGGCAAACAAGTATCAGCTAGGCCTAGGTTTTGTTTTTTAACATGTGTAGCCCACGACATACGGAGACTGTGGTTTCAACTTATTATTTGAGGTCCATACCGGCCTATGGGCCTCCCAGCGTATGTTTTACTTTTTCTTAAAGATCGGCAACCCAATGTATTTTTTTAATAAAACGTAGATCTCTGTTCTATTTATCTATATATAAGAGTAATAATGTTGTGTCCAATTTATGTTTTCCCTTCTAACCATATTATATATATTTATATTATTACTATTATCGTATATTTAATAGAGACTTATATACACATTATAAAACCATCTCACGTGTTATTAACTTATAAAAGTAAATGTTTAACAGAAGTTGGCAAGGAAAATCCTGGTTGTTTTTGACTCACAGGCAAGGAAAATCCTTGTGATTGCGTACAAAAGCTTGCGAAGATTTTAAGGACCAATGTAATAATAACGCGCTCATTTTTGTTTTGAGCAATAACTCGCTAATTTGTTAATTTTATATATATAATGTGTCGCTCCAGTTTTTTTTTATATTAATTGCTCCTTCTAACCTAACATTATATATAGAACGAGCCCAGCTAATTCGTGTATTTCAAGAAAGTGCAAATGGGCTGGGATTTCTTAGAAAATATTAAATGGGCTGCATTGATGCAAAATTATTTGTTCACCCAGCCCAGCAAATGGACTGTAAATTCTAGAAAACATGGGTTAAATATATGCCACATTTTTGTAGGTTGACATGTGGGCCAATAGGTCGAAGCCTACGCAAGGCGTTGTCAACTTGGTCAACAAATGCTTATGACATCCACGACCATTGGATTTATATCCAATGGCCGGCATGCACCTTCAATCTCTCGTCTTCTTCCTCCAGCGCCGCCGGGACCGCCTGCTCCGGCCTCCGGCGGCTAGCGGCTCTGCTTAGCATGCATCACTGTGAAGCGCTACCCCACCGCCGGCCAGGCTATCCCTCCACCCCTCCACACCTCCTATTATTCTCCACCGACTGCAGCCCCACGCCGCATCAGAACCAGCTATAACCCTTGTACTCCTCTCAATCTGCGACTCCACTGCCGCGTCTTCACATCTCCGGGTCATTCCCGTCCGGGGCCTCGCCGTCGTCCATCGCCTCGCTGCGCTCGGCGCGGCGTGGTCAACAAATGAGAGCCATCCGAAGAGGACTGTGCGTGGAGAGCCTGACGGCTGGGACCCACGAGGTCCATGGTCGCACGCAAGGAAAGTTCCTCCTTATTAAGCTGGAAAAAAATGCTCCCCTGAGAACTGGGACCCACCGGTTGTATCTTTGCATGGAAGGAAGTGCCTCCTTGTTATGCGAAAAAAAACTATTCCTTCCGATGACAGCTAGGACCCGGCAGATTTGATGGCTGACTTGTGGGCCTACTAAGCTGACGTGTACGCAGGGCTTTGTCAACTTAATCAACAAATGATTCTAGCAGCTGAACCGTTGGATGTTAATCCAACAGCCGTGCTCCTTCTTCAACCTCTGTTCTTGCTCCTGTCTCCCGTGGGCGGCAGTGCTGCCGCGCATCCGAACCAATCAAGTTTCCCACTCCTCTCCATCTGCGACTCCACTGCCGCGTCTTCCCCATCTCCGGGTCGTTCCAGTCTGGGGCCTCGTCGTTGTCCACCGGCCTTGGTGCGCTTGGCAAGGTGTGGTCAACGTGGTCAACAAATGAGAGTCATCGGAAGGTGACTGTACGTGAGAGCCTAAGAGTGGGGACGCGCCACGCCCATGGACGCATGCATGCAACTGCATCCTTTTTACCCTGAAAAATAATGTTTTCTCCCCCTGACTGCTGGGACCCACCAGCTACATCTTCGCAAGCAAGGAAGTGCGTCCTTATTACGGGCAAAAAAAACCCCCTGACAGCTGGGACCCAGCAGCTATATCTTCGCACGCAAGGAAGTGCGTCCTTACCCCCCCGACAGCTGGGACCCACCCGGTCGAAGCGTACGTACCATTGTCTGTCTTGTCGCGAACGTGTACGTACATACTGGTCGATCGGTCGCTCTGCAATGATGAACTGTGGCCGAGTAAGTAGCAGCACATGTCATAGTAGAGCCCCCCACGTAGCAGTTCAGGCTGTCCCGTCTAAACCGTGTACACGTACATACATCCACACGCCAAAAAACACGGCCACGTACGTACATACGGGTGGGTCTTGAATGCCTACTCGCGAGACGTACGGCCAGGGCTCATGTACATGCCTGGGTCGGAATGGAGAAACTGTGTCGTCGTGTTCATCGGGAGCCAACCGGCTGGGTCGGAACGGAATGCGTCGTCGTGTTCATCGGGAGCCAACCGGCTTGGACGGAACAGCCGATCGAAACGAGGCCAGGCGTACCGCATAACGGAGGAAACGGCCTTGTGTTCAACCGGCCACGGTCGAAACGGGATCATGTTCATTGGGAGGGGTGTTGCGTACCGCAAAATAGAGGAAACGGACTTCTGGGAGGGGTGTGGCGTACCGCAAAACGAAGGAAACGGACTTGTGTTGGAGCGCTACGGTCGAAACGGGGGTCATGTTCATCGGGAGGGGTGTGGCGTACCGCAAAACGGGACTCCACGGGCTACTGTTCATCTCTACCGTCGACTGCCTCCACGGGCTACTGTTCATCCACCGTCGACCTCCTCCAGCCTCCACCTGCGACTGTTCATCCACGGGCTCCTGTTCATCCAGCCTCCACCGCTCCTCCACCTGCTACTATTCAACCAGCCCTCTCCACGGGGTCCTGTTCGACCACCCCTCCACGGACTACTATTCATCCAGCCCTCCACCGTCTACTGTTCAACCAGCCCTCCACAGGGACCTGTTCATCCAGCCCTCCACGGGGTCCTGTTCATCCACCCCCAACCGACTCGATCGATCGGGGTCCTGTTCATCCAGCGGCAACGGCCTCTACTACCACGGGGTCATGTTCATC
>NC_057808.1:293514929-293527920 GCF_018294505.1 Triticum aestivum | reverse complement strand
CACTGTTCATCAAGGGAAGGAGGCAGCAGGTTCGATCGGCTTCAGTAAGTAGCAGTAGCGAAGGAATCGCTCGATCGGGTTCAGTTAACAGCCAGATCGATCAATCGCTCGGCTTCAGTAACGCGTAGCCTGCAGTGCAATCGCTCGGGTTAAGTAGGCGAACGCCTCGCTTGGGTTCAGTTAGAGCCCAACGCCTCGCACCCACGCGCGTATGTGTACGAGAGAAACGCGCATCGCTCGGCCCCCGACTACCCACCGTAACCGGGAACTCCCCAATATTTTCCTCGCCCTCGCTTCTACCATGGTTTTTTCCGTCATGGACGGCCCAAAGAATTTCATGCAGCCGCGTCTCCGGCCCGCCCAGGACGAAAAGCCCATTTGCTGTCATGATTTTTTGTCATAGAAGTAGGAGCCCACCACATCTATGATGATATTGGGTTTTGTCACAATTATCATCATAGAAGTGTCATAAGCATGAGAGGAAAAAAAATTCGTTCGGCCCAAAATGTCACAGATGTGTCTTTTTTTGTAGTGGTCGCGCATATTGCCACGATGCAGTTACATGCGGCACGATGGAGTTACGCGCTGCAAACTAAAACTGCCATCCGGACGTGCCGATATTCCATGTCGTCCGGCTTCCCCATTAGTTCCCACGGCCATTATAACCTTAGCCTCTTCAACCTTTCGAGCGCGCCCACAATACAACAAGCACACCCACGACGACACATACAGAGAGGATATCTAGCGGCGCTCCAATGGAGTTCGGGCATAAAGTGGAGACCCACGCGAGGGAGACGGATCTCTCGGTGGTGTACACCATCGACCCGGCTGTGGTGGAGGACTACATCAACACCGTGGATCAGTTGCTTGCTCAAGACAAGTACAAGGTGGTCGGCATCGACCTCCAATACACCGGCGGTCGTCCCGACATAGATCAGAAGGTTGTTGTTGCCCAGTTGTGCGTGCGCCATCATGTCCTCATCTACCACTACTGCATGGCCACAGAGCCTTGCGACCGTTTCGCCAGGTTTGTCAACGGCAACGACTACAAGTTCGCTACGGTGGAAACCACCGACGATGTAAAAGCGCTAAGGGTTACGGGATTGGCCTGCAAGAACCCTGCCAGAATCTGTGGCCACTACAAGGTCTGGGGCAGCATGAAGAAGGACTGCCTGGTTGAACTCACCTCGGCCATTACCGATCCCTACTACGAAAAGATGAAGCACGATGCCAACAGAACACGTCCCATATCCTGGCACGGGGTCTGGATACGGCAACTGGATGAACCTCACCTCAGGTTCGCGGCCAAGAACGTGTACACATGCTATGAGATGCACAGGCGGATCGTTGACATGAGGAAGTGCCTAATCCACGAGGCCGGATCGAGCCACCCACAGAGTAGTGCCGGCAAGCATCACAAGAAGAAGTAGATGATGATCAGAAGATGGTTTATCCTAGTGAATTATGCATGTAATAGTTTACTTTGGTGTGTGCAAATGTCATTTGTGTACTAGCCACCTATGTAATTGGATGTTTAATTTGGTTGTGCAATCATGTCCTTATTACGCGTCGATGGGGAGGCGGCTAGGGTTCTACCACGGGTTTCATGGGCTAGATTTTATACCCAAAGGTGAGATGATGAAAATACCCCGAGGGGGCGCTGGAATTACGCGTGGTGGCACACCGGGAGTGAAACTCTTCACTGCTACAGTGCCTCGGCTCGATCTTGCGGCTGAGATCAATCGGGAGCGAGATCGGACGGTCCAAATCACATCAGGAAAACGATCGGACGGCCGAGAGTCACTGAGCTCTGAGAAGCCTCAGGTTCACATGCGAGTCTTATTTCTGGATAATGGTGTTGTTCTGTATGCAATCACATTGCACACGGACCATACCAAGGAAACCGTCAGTGATGAATTCATCAATTGCTGGCAATTGTATACCAGGACGTGTTTGACCACAACACACACGGCTTATTAGCAGCAATCGTCTGTGTTATTATCTGTGTTCACACACATTTCTGATTACAAACATGTGCGCCGCGTATCACACACATCATGTTAAGTTGAACCGTTTCTGTTCTCTTGGCTCAACGCAAACAGTTCATCCGAGTGAACTATATGTCATATATCGCACACGCCTTTGATCTGGCTGACCGTTTCTGTTGTGTTGCCTAATCACAAACAATTCATCCGAGCGAACTGTATGCCATATATCGCACACACCTTCATCTGGTTGACCGTTTCTGCTGTTAAGCTCATCGCAAACAGTTCATGCGAGTGAATTGTGTGTCATGCATCGCACACGCAACTATAATCTGAATCGTGTTTGATGTCTCCGCCATCGCAAACGTTTCGTATCATTTTTGACGGTTTTCTTACACCCCCGTTTGCGATTAATGCATCGCACACAGTTTTGTCGAAGGGTCTCTCATTGTATTGTCGCGTTTGGACCATCTTGCAGTAGTGCAAGGATTGATTCCCTCGCCATTAGCGGCCCTCACCTGGAAGACCTTGGGGCCCTCAGCGCAAAATTCTTCATCTGGCTTGCTCTCCTTGATCGTTGCTGGACCAACGAGCGCCTTGCCCGGCACGGCCTACCGCACAACCAGATGAGCGCGTTCTGTGACCAGGAAACGGAGTCCATGCAGCACATCCTCACCGGTTGCTCCTTCTCCCACACGGTCTGGCACAATGTCTATGCATCCCTGCGTCTGACCGGTGCCATGCCGCATGGCGACGAGCCATTCTACGACTAGTGGCAGCGCACCACCGCCGGCGCGCCTACCTCCCTTCGCAAAGGGGTTGCTCAGCTCGGGATCCTGAAAGCTTGGTCACTTTGGAAGCACAGAAACGTGTGCACCTTCGACAAGATCCAACCGTCTACCTCGGCCCCGATGCAAACCATCCTTGACGAGGCTGGGCTGTGAGCTTCGGCTGGTGCCAAAGGGCTGGCCAAATTCACGTTCGACCCACCTTGAATCTTGTATTTTTCGTTATACTTGCTAGCATAACCACCCTCTATATGTGGTTGTGCCTAGCCATTGTAACTCTATTCTGCCTATCAATGCAATGATACGCAATTTGTGTATTCGTGAAAAAGCTCATCTGCCTCTGCCATGCATAATGAGCTTCAGCGACTCTCGGATACGTTCCCTGTGAAGGACCTTGGTTCTCTGAATTATTTTCTCGGTATTGAAGTGCTTCACAATTCCGGGATAATGGCTCTTACTCGGACAAAATACGCCCTTGATTTGCTGCAGCATACTGATATGGTGAATTGCAAAGCAGTTTCAACACCCATGTGCACCCATGAGAAGCTCACTCGTGAAGCAGTTTCAACCTTGTGTCAGGATGAGATTGTGGGGGAATGTTAAACATGATGTATAGTTGGGATTCTGGTTGTTAGGCTAGCTGTAGGGCAGACCACGCCATCAGTTGTAACCCTAACAACCTTGTACTTATCCTCTGTACGCACGTGTATAAATATATGAGGAGGCCGATGGTCATCACCACGGCAAATCATTCATTTCAACTCGGCATGGGCGACACGCTAGCCGAGTTAGAGGTCGCTCAAGTGGAGGCGGCGGAGCAACAGGCCATCCTCGACTCCATCCACTCAGAGACGGAGATGGAAGCGAACCGTCGCTTCCTCCGCAGGGCGCATGCGGGGCGTGACGAACTCTTTACGGATGTGGATTCTGATGAGGAGCTGAAGCTGCGGACAGCAGCCAACGACCAGGTGGTCGAGGTCTTCGGACGGCAGCCAACGACCAGGTGGTCGAGGTCATCTGCCCGACATTGAATAGTAGTATGGTAGTTTTATATACGTAGTAGTATGTAGCTTTTGTGTTGCGTGATGTAGTATGGATATAGGGTGTGGTATTTAAGGTATGTGGTTGGATTAGACAAAAATAAGGGATGACTAGGCCCTCTCCATGGATGTGCCCATACGCATCTACGGACATATAAGGGGTCATTTTTATGGTAAGTTCAGTCTGTTGTTATGGCGTGTTCAGCCTGAATAACACGATAGAAATTGGACAATGTCTAGTGTGATTTTGTATGGATGTGGCTACATCTCGATCTACTAAGACTTCGTTAAGTCTCACTCAAGTGACGGTCTAAGTATAAGATGTTCTTACTTTTCTTTTGAATCAGATGCGTGTAGACATGATTTATTGTGTTTGTTCATTCAGTTCACTATGTGTGTAGTTTATATTAAAATATCCAAAACATTTTACATTTATGAACCAAGAGAGTAAAAAAGAAAGAAAAATTTTAGAGGAATTTTTTACACCGATCTTCACGTAAAATCTCCTGAATATAGTCGATTGAGATTTAGCAATCGATGTGGTATTTATTTTCACTTTCAGCCGCATGATGAGCTGATGATGACTCGTCGAACAGAACAATTACTTCCACGTATATGAATGCACAAAATTCCTTGTTCTCGTTAGACTGGCCTGCGCGTTTATTTGGTGGCTCGTATCCCAACGCTGGTCCTGGCGGCTGGAACCCTAGCCGCCGCCAGGAGGCCAATCTTCTAGCGCCGTCCTCCGGCGACTCTCCTCCGCCGGTGACCTCGGTCGTTGGTGGTGAGGGGGTTCGCCTGATCCACGCGTGTGGATTGTTTTACTCTCTCTTAGTCTAGGTTTTTAGACTGTTCATCGTCTTGGCTTCGGCGGCGACGATGACGGCGTTGAATAAAGATTCTTCGGATCTATCCCTGACAAGGCCTTCGGTCCAATGGTTGGGGGTGAATTTGAAAACCAGTCAGTTCGAGTAAGGATGGCGTGGCGGCGGTGGCATCCTCGTGGTGGACCTGTGTCCTCGGGCTCCGCCGTTGCGACGACGTTTGCTCCAGCGTCGGCTTGGAACTTGGAAGGTAGTCCAGGAGCGGATGCAGATTATAGCCTGCATCGACGACATCTCGAAGACGGAACGTGTGCTGGGTTCGTGGTTCGTGGATCACAGGTATGGTTTTCTCGTTCGGCGTCTTAGTCGTGGTGGGGTGCCAGATCTGGAGTTCGATGGCGTGTCCGGGGTGTTGCCCCGGTCTGATTCGTTCAACGGCAATGGCTTCACTTTTGGTGAGCCACCTTGGAGGTTCGCAAAGCTGCATATCAGCGATGGAGCCGTGTCGAGCTCGGGTGAGGAGGTGATCCGTCATTCTTTTCTTCGGTGTCTGTTATGGTGGTGCCGGAGGCAGGTGACGTGTGCGTTGATGTGAAGCTCAGAGATGTTATGCTGTCCTTTCCGTTTTGTCATGTCGGTTCTTACGTAACTTATATTTTGATCTTTATAATATAAATGATAATATAAAGAGCGAGACACGTATTACCATAAAAAAAAAGTACAGCTAGCAACTTCCACATATACGTGCATAAATACATCAGCGGCATCTCCTTCAGCGCCGGTCATCGGCAGCACAGCAAGCCTGCAGGACCGGTGGCCAGGGCAGGTCGTACGGGTACGCCGCTCCCGCGTACCTGTTCCTCTCGTGCGTGCTCTCCGCCTGCAGCGTGTCGAGCTCGACGGAGAAAAGGCAGGTCTCCCCCCTCGGCGTCAAGAGGACGTACCTCTCATTGGCCGCCACAATGTGGGCTGGCCGCAGCCTCACGACCTTCTCCGTCACCCACTCGCCGCCGCCCTGAAGCTGCGCAAAGACCGTCAGGTCTCTGTTGATCACGCGGACGACGCGCACCGCGCCGTCTTCGCCGCCGATGACCCAGAAGGTTGACAACTCGTCCCGCCACCCCACGACAGCATCCGGGAACATGACGAGCGAGAACTCCAGGGTGGACTCGTCGAGAGAGAGCACGACGCCGTCGCGCTCCATCGACCAGTAGAGCGACCAGCGCGTCCGCCCTACGAAAGTGATTAAGCCAAACCACGAGAGGGGACGCCGCCGCTGCCGGCCGCGCGCTGCCCCAAGCTCCAACCGCCGTCGGCGCCCGAGGAGAACACGCAGGCCCGGGGTGCGGCACGGGCATGCGCGACGTATTCGTAGACCGCGACGATCACCCGGAAGTTTGACATGCCGATGCAGCCACCCGTCTCGTCGACGGCGCCGCCGCCGAGCAGGAACGCGCCGAAGCACAGGTGGAGACGCATCGCCGGCGGGTAGGCGATCCCCTGGTACCGCCGCGAGAGCGGCTCGCAGACGACGAGGTCCGGGAAGCGAAGCCGCCCCGTCCAGTTTGTTCTCGTCCTGTAAAAGAGAAGGAGGCTGCCGCGGCAGTAATGTTGCTTGGGACCATGGTTCGGCCGCACCTATACTCGATGCCGTACATCATTTTTAAGGATTTGAACCTAACGTCTATCATATTTTATGGCAAGAATCATCAACTACGGTTTAACAGCCCTAGTGTTGCTAATAAACATACTGCATGGCAAGTGCCATAGAGAATAAAATAAAAACTTTGCATCGGTGCATGTACTAGTTTTCTCACTGTTCAACATTTTGTATTGCCTCGTTATGCGCATATTCATTTTTTACATGTCTGTACATCAACATGGTTATTTGGGTCATCTATATCTTTTGAGTAATTTCTTAAAAATAAAATCATAGCAACAACATGATAGAGATAGTTATGTGAAAGCACGTGAAATCTTTCTTTTTTTTAAAAGCACAAGAGGTTTTTCTTCTAAGAACACAAAAGTATCTTTTTGCATGAAAAAATAACATGAACACAGATACAAACATCGATGTACCATACGTGCACCGTAGCTATTCTACAAATAAATATCCAAAAATATACTAATTGGTTTATTTGCATGGGACAACCAGGAGGGAAATCAGCATTGGGGTACTGCTTGGGCCCACGTAGATTCAGAAAAGAAATGGCATATCTATGGTCCCCGTACTGTTCTAGAATTAGCTTAATCTTTAAAGTTTGAGTGATAAGCTGGCTCGTATTCCATGAAAGTAGTATTAATCGGACGGCACCGAGCGTGGGTGCGGGTGGACCATGGTCCAGAATCACACCTCTCCTGCCGCGGCTGTCGGCGAGCTCCCAGGACGAGGAGCCATCGCATTCCGGGAGGAAATCGAGGGAGAAGTGGCGTCTGTCGATGGCGTCGGCAGCCGAGGGGTCTGGCACGAACACCTGGTTGTTCCCGTCGGGCGGCAGCTTCTCGCGGTAGGGCCGGTCGACGACGTGGTAGTGACCGGCGACGTGGGCTGCGTGGAGGGAACGGAACCGGGCCAGGAATGCGGTGTCCGCGACGTGGCGGCGCCAGCGCTTGCAGGTGAAGGCGGCTCGGACGAGGGCGACGGAGGAGCACGAGCTCGAGGAGGTGGTCGGGGATTTGGTGGACAGTCGTCGGCCCTGACGGGATGTCGCTCCTCGACGCTGCCTTGAGCTTGTTTTTGCTGCGCTGTCGTCGCCGGCGGCCAGCCATTGACCCGGAACTCGGATGCACTTCTTGACGGGAATGAATCCTCGAGACACGAATGGGTCTGCTATACTGAGTCAGTGAGCAGCATAAAACGAGCTGCTGACGGTTTAATACACTCAAGCGATTCGATTTGGAGCATACGCATTCGTGCCACTCACGGAACCTTCATTTTCTAAAGATCGTGCAACTTGCCTCCCACGGAACTTAACACTTGGTCGCAACGCTGGCGCCGCGCCACACGGAGCTAGAATAAAGTTTACTTCTTGGCACATGTCTTAGCGAGTCAATTTTAGTTTTTACCCGTACGCGTAGTTTTTATTTATTTTATTATGCGGGGTACCCGTAAGCGTAGTTTGACACATGGAACATCAATTACCCGATTTAATAAGAATTTCATCAGTTTACCCATTTAGTAAAATGTGTGCCTGTTTTTACAGGTATAAATTTTAATCCTTTCTTTTGCAAGAAAAGTTTCGATCTATTAATGACATGTCAGTACAAAGAACACATAAATAATACAAAAAATACATCCATGTCCATAGACCATCTAGCGACGACTATAAGCACTGGAGTTAGCCGAATGTGCGGCGGCCTCATCGCCCCTCCCTTGCCGGAGCCGGGTCAAACTTATTGTAGTAGACAGTTGGGATAAAAAATACGGTCCCAATTGCGTGTCAAAGGTTGACTTGACTCGGATAAAAAAAATGGTCAAACCTAGTTGCGAGCTGACGGTTGACTTGCAACCGGGAAAAAAGTCAACCCCTAATTGCGAGTGATGGCCGACTTGCAGCTGAGGCAAAAAAAACCGATGCAGTTGCAAGCTTTTGGTGGACTTGATGCAAAAAAGATTGGGGTCATTTCGGATACCAAAAGAAACATTGAGTCTAGTTACAAGTCGAGGGTGAACTTACAACTTAACAAAAAAGGGTTTGGGCCAGTTGCAAGTTAGTAGTGGACTTGCAGCTGAGCGGGAAAAACATATTCTTCAATGAAACACAAAAGGGAAATGGAGAGAAAAGAAATGGCGAGATATATATTAGCGCGAAATGGAGGACATGCAACTAGCTACATTTTTTTGCACTGAGTACAAACAAAAAGTTTCATTCATTCATTCTTACTAATAGAAATAAAAATGTATTTGAAAGGTGAATTCGAAAAATATTTGCAAACATGAAAATGTTTGCAAATTATATTGTTTAGAATTTTATAGTATGAAGATAAGATTCCAAACAAACAAGAATTTACAAAAAAAATGTTACCAAATTCAAAATATTCATGATTTCAAAAATACCTTAGAAATTACAACCAACATTAGACCATTTGTTAGCTATACCTACTTCATGCCTGTTTGTCACGTATTTTTGCATAGAATTCCTGCCTTTTGTTGAAATCAACCCACGGTCCATATTTAAGTCCCTCCAAAGAAAACATTCTGCTTTTTTGCAAAAAAAGACTTGTAGTTTCCTCAAGTCAATCCACGGCCCAAGTTTAAGTTTGACCAATAGGGTAAATCAAGGAAACAACAGTAGCAGCTGCAAGGGGAGCTGAATATGCAACAACAATCCAAGGACGAATATCCAAGACGGAAACTAAGTTCCCACTCATGACCCATATAACAAGTTGCACCAAGTAAGAAATGTAGAACAATTAGAGTCTTGAGTCATGATTATTGAGTTAGAGATGTGTATTATTTTTTTTCTCCCGTTGCACTGCACAAGCACTTTTACAAGAATGAGAAAATGGGTAGAATCTTTGAAAGAATGTTGGACATGTCAAAAGCAGCCCAGAAAACAAAAACAAACGAAAGAAACAGGCGCCCCTATGTCTCGCTGTAAGCCAAACAGAGGGAAGCCTCGCGTTGGGGCAGCTCCAGATGGGTCGGCCCAAACAAAAACAAACAAAAGAAACGGGCACCCCTATCTTTCGCTGTAAGCCAGACAAAGGGAAGCCTCGCGTTGGGGCAGCTACAACCTCCTTTTTCTGTTTTTGTTTTTTGTTTTACTTTTGACTAAACTTTAAAATATTCTAAATATATCTGTTACAAAAATGCTCTATAAAAAACAGTTGAGTTGACCAAGCATTTGAAAAATATTAAATATGTATAGAGAAAATGTATCGTATATACGAAAAATGTATAACAAAATTGATCATGTATTCAAAAAAATGTTAACCAAGCATTTGAAAGCATTTGAACAAGTATTTGAAAAATGTTAATCCAGCAATTGAAAAATGTTAAATGTGTATAGAAAAGTGTTGACCATGTATTAAAAAAGGATGATCTTTTTTATCATGTATATAAAAATATTAATCAAGTATTCCAAAAATATGTTGAACAATTATTTGAAAAATGTCAATCAAGCATTTGAAAATGTTAAATGTGTATAGAAAAAACATTGACAATGTATTAAAAAATGATTAATTTGTTTTATCATGTATATAAAAATACTAATCAAGCATTTGAAAAAATATTGAACAACTGTTTGAAAAATGTTAATCAAGCATTTGGAAAATGTTAAATGTCTATTGAAAAAATGTTGAGCATGTATTAAAAACGATGAAAAAGTTGATCATGTATATAAAAATATTAATCAAGCATTTGAGGGAATGTTGAACAAGTATTTAAAAATGTTAATCATGCATTTGAATAATGTTAAATATTTATATCAAAAATGTGGATCATGTATTAAAAAATGATGGAATTTTTTGATCATGTATATAGAAATGTTAATCAAGCATTTTGAAAAAAATCTTGAACAAGTATTTGAAAATTTTAAATCAAGCATTAGAAAATGTTAAATGTGTTTAGAAGAATGTTGACCATGTGTTCAAAAAATGTTAATATTGCATTTCATAAATTTAAATTAATTTTTTCAAAAAATATTAAATGTGCATTGAAAAAATTGACCATGTATTAGAAAATGCTAATCCCCTATTTGAAAAATGTTAATCAAGTATTTCGTAAAGTTCAAAAGTGTTTATATATAAAACGTTGACTATGTATTAAAAAATGTTAGTCAAGCATTTTTTTTAAACGTGTATAGGAAAAATGCTGACCATGTGTTACAAATTCTTAAATTTGTATTGGAGATGTTAGATGTGTATTGGTAAAATGTTGTTGACATATAAAAAATGTAGATTAAAAAGCAAAAGAACAAAGAAAACCAAAAAAGAAACAAAATGAAGCACAGGAAAACGAAAATGAAAAATAAAACAGAATAAACAAAATGCAAAAAGAGTGACAAATAATGAAAAAACGGAGAAGAAAAATGAAAAATAAATAAAAGAAAAAAAACAGCTCAAATGGCCTCGAGTAGGTTGCGCCCTTGATACTTACCGTGAAAGGAACTTGGATGAAGTGGCTAGCAGCACGCCTAATCACCTTGGAGACCTGGGATCGATCCCTGGTTCTCCAACAAAAAGGGAAGAAAGCAGGCCGTGGGACGCGCGCGCGACAACATATCAAAGTTTGCACGAGATTTACAGCATATACAACCAACAGTTGAGAACTTAGATGAGACATTTTTACCAAAAAGGCTCTAACCCCGTTTTACGTATAAAGCAACGATCACCATACAAACGATTCATACAATTCGACGCCCTACACACCCAAGGCAAGATACAATGTTGCTTCGGTTCGGTCACACCACCCCATACAACTCCAAGTGGATCAACAAATGGAAAATAAGTATGACTACGGAGACGAAGAAGCTCTCAACCGTGAACAAGCACCGCAAAGAGACGAACTGAGCGTCGACATACCATGTGCTCCATAACGGTGCCTTCATGAAGGGCACGATGCCAGAGCGCCACCACCGCTAGATCCAAAGGGTCAAGGTTTTCACCTAGAGCAACATGAAGGAAAAGGGGCAACACCGACTAATCCTTCAAGAAGGGGGGCGACACCCGTGGCCGCCGCTATCGTCGGTCTGGACAGAGGCAGACAAGGTTTTCACGTCGGCAAATATGCACCTCCTCCGACCTGGTTGCGGCCAATAACTCACCTGCCGCACTACCGGCATAGCATGCCAACCACCAGAGACCATGCCATCGACGAGCACCTAAGTCGCGAGCTCCACCCACGAGCCCACGACTCCCATCATCTGAACTGTCGCCCCACCACCCAGTGCTCCAGATCCCCATCAAAAGCACGGGCCTTGCATCGTCCGACAAACCCCAAGCGTCGCCGGAGCCAACAATGCCTGCCTGGACCGAGGTTGATCTAGTGCCGAGAGAACCAGGCTGGGAAAGGGGAGAAGCAAGAGCGGACCATGTCCACGACCAGCGCACCCCCGTGCCGGCGACGGGCAGCCCAACCGAGTCAACGCCACCCATCCCTCCCGTCGGTCTTCCCACACGCACACCCCTGTGCTGCCCCTACCACATCGCTCTAGCCAGATATGCACGCGTCCACACCCAGTCGCCCAATCCAACGACGATGAGCGCCGGCCGACCCAGCCGCCTGTAGAAGAGGGCCACCCGAAGAACCATCATGAGCTGCCAGCGGACGAGCAGATGCTAGGACGCAAACAGCCGTCGCCGCCACCAACCTGCTCTGCAACGATACCCTGTAGCTCCCGCCGCCGAGCCCCCACGCCGCTGTAAGGGCCACCACCATGCTGCTGCAGAGCATTCCCGCCCAGGGACCGAGCCTAGCCGCTGCCATAGCCCTGCACCGGCCGCCAACGACCAGACGTCAGATCCAGAAGGACTTGACCAACGCCTCCCGATGCACGACGCTACCAGAACCACGCCTTGTCCAGCCCTCCAAGCCCGGCCGGCCGCTCAGCTGCTCCGCCGGCGAGCACAACCGCACCACCACTCTGGAACGCCTGCTCGGCCCGAGCCCCCACAAGCGGGAAGGAGAAAGGACCCCACCGCCGCTAGCACCCACCAGGCTTGCACGACGGCGAGGGGAAGGAACGGAGGGAGGGGAACGCGCACCAGCTGCTAGGGTTAGCCCCTTGGTCCCTCATGGGAGCGACGCGAGGGGAGGGGCAAGGTTGGACTCGATAACTTAGTTGTTTGCACGATGAGACATTGTTAAGTCTTGTCTGGACGAGAATTAGCAAATCCTCAGTTATATCTCAAGTCAGCCGCCGGTTCTCTCAGGCCTCCGCACCGCTAGTAGAATGTGTTAGAGCATCTCCAATAGATGATGTGGTGCTCCAAACCGATGATGTAAAAATTTGGAGCATCAAAAAGTGCTTTTTACATCTTTGAAAAAGGCTCAACTCCAAAAGATGGTCCAAAACGGAGACGTAAATAAAAGAGCAACTTCAACAAATGGTCCAAAATGATGATGTAAAACCGGCCGATGGCCACATCTTCCTCCACGGCCGCCGGCGGCGGCGGCGGAGGTGGAGGAACGGCTCCCTGGCTGCTGGAGGACGCCGCCGGCCGTGGCTGCGAGTCGGCGGCCCGAGCCGCTGCGACTGCCTTCGAGATTTAGGCCGGTCCAGCCGCACATTCGGCCGCGATTCGTCGGCCGTTTGCCTCCGCCCCGTGCCTTCGTCGCCTTGTATGAACCACCGGCGCGGTGGCGACCGGCCTGGGCGGCGCGAATCCGGGGCTGGGGGCGGCGGCATGGA